>NC_044336.1:20221462-20334951 GCF_007399415.2 Gopherus evgoodei
ATTTTAAACAAACGGAGGAGAATACACCTGAAATGCTTCACATCAGGGAATTTTTAGATATTAAAATTCTTGGGACTTTAATCACATTCAGTAACCAGGCTGTTGCTATCCACAGCTATAACATGGTTACTGAAGACAATTAAGATCCACTCTGTGTTACATGCACCATGTTTCAGCCAGTTGCCTTGGTAAGTTCAATCTGCAGTGTAGATCAGCCCTAAACCAGTCCAGAGTGAGGTTGCACCTAAGACATTCCTCTAGCTTTTCTCTCCTGCTCTGCATAGCAACCTGGTTAAATGCCGTGATTCAAACCTATATTTGCAAGACAGAGCCTCACCATGTAGCTTAGCCCAGCACCCTGCACCTCATAGACAGATGCAGATCATCATACGTATGTATGGATTGCTGTAGTTAAGGGCACTTTTTAGCCAAGTCTGTGATACAATAAATTCCACTGTAAATATTACATTGCATTCCTTAAATTGGGGGCGTTGGGGTTTTGGAGGGACAATAAACTAAAGTCTTGCAGCTGTTTAACTGTAAAAGTAATCCTTAGGTTCCTTTTTTTCTTTCTCTTTTTGGGTAAAAACTTGAAGCATAGTGGAAAATATGTATTTAATAAAACTAGAGGTCCTTGATCCATTTCCTGCACCCACTTTGAACTTGCACACAATTTTATTTAACTGGATGTTAGTGTCACAGCTGTAACAGTAGAGCTGTCGACTTTCCTGGCACCATTCTTAGTGGAGTGAATTCACTGTGGTCTGTGGAGGTGGAATAAAGCCCTCTGGACAACTTAAGCTGCAGGTCAAGCTTATGAAGAAAGGTGTGGGCAGGGGTCCCCTCTATGCACCACAGAGGACATCTCTTTGCGGGAGGCTGGCACTTAAATGGATCCAGTATCCAGCAACCACCCTGTAGAGGGATTGCAGCTATTCCACCCTACAGACTGGAACAGACCATGCATGACTGTTCTGTAACCCCGGTCTTCCCAACGTATACCCCATCTTGTCTTCTACCCTGCCCAAAGCCCATTTCCCTGGGCTTGGTGCAGGGAGAATTTCACTCCACATGAAGACTTTAGTATACTACAGAGCAGTAAATGTTGCACTTACAGTATGTTTAAATACTGGTATATTTTGAGAATTACTGTAAATTCTATCATGGGAGCCATTCAGTTTGCTTCGTTGCACAGACTGTACTTACGTTTATTGCATGGTCATTTTTAGTCCTTGTGCCTTTACTCGCCTGCCATGAGGCTACAGATTTTTTTCCCCAACTTATCTATTTTGGGCACATACATAATTTTTTTTCCATTTGATCTTCATCTCTGCGTTTCATGTACTGTAAAGGTGTATATGTAAAATAGACCAGATTTGTATTTCATGTGCCTCAATGGGATGTAAAAAGAATACTCATTTTGTACAGGTTTTTCTTAGAAGCACTATGTCATGTCCTAACCTACTTAGCAAATTAAATTTAAAAATAATTAGCAGTTCTCTGTTTTATTTTAGAAGCATCACATCGGATGCATGGTATCTTTTGTAAAGTGATGTGTCTCACACACACACACACACACGCACGCAAGTGCTAATCTATTGTGCTAGTGTCATTTATTATAAGGCCAGTTGTATCTTGTCCGTATCAGTGAGTTCAAAATAACTAAACCCCTACATTTAGTTAGGTCTTGATTTAACAAGTATGGTTTTTATTCTCTGTAGAGGTGAGTGGTTTCCTTTTACTTCAAATGACCAGGAGACAAAAATCTCTTTCAGACAAGCAGCTCATTTCAGGTCAATTTCAGTTTAAGGAGTAGATTTTTGGCAATTCATTTTGCCAGCAGAACTAAAAGTGAAATCAGAGGACCTACTGATTCCCACACTGTACCAGAGTTAAAATGCTTTGCAGTTCATCCTGGGATTGGCTCTACTCTCATGAGTGGGAATTCCTCCAAAGAATAGGCTTTGGGATGCAAGGTGTTAGTTTGAAAATAAATGTGATGATACAGCAGGGGGCTGGAATAAGTAACTTGCTGTCTGAAGGGAAGATCTACACATACTTTTTGTACCGATTTAACTGGCAGTTTATATACTTAGAGCAGTTCCCTGCTCTGGGCAGTTGTGCTGGTATAAAAAAACAAAAGGTGCTTATGTTGGGTTATTTTTTAGAAATAAGCTCTACCTAGACCAGGATCACTGCAGCTGCAGTTGCATGATTTGATTATAGTGATTTCTACATCGATACAGATAAAATGGTACAAAAGTTGTGCAGAAATGTCCTAATGAGCAGTGCATGGTGAACCCCTCTATGGCTCTTCAGAAGAATGTCTCCCCGCCCCGAGCTTTCACATTGCCCACAAAGCTGCCGTGTGCTGGCTGTGGGTTTGGTCAATGGTAAAACGCCCAGTGACTTCAGCGGAGGGCTTAATCCAAAACATAAAGGAACAGACGCCTGTTGGCTTTGGATCAGGTCCTAAATACACTAGAGCAGGGGTTCTCAAACTTCATTGCACTGTGACCCCCTTCTGACTCCCAGGGCAGGAGCCCTCGGGCTTTGGCACCAGGCGGTGGGGCTTGGGCTTCAGCCAGTCTAACACCAGCCCTGACGATCCCATAAAAATGGGCTTGTGACCCACTTTGGGGTCCCAACCCACAGTTTGAGAACCGCTGCATTAAAGCATGACAGTCATACCAATACATCAAGGATTTCAAAACACTTCACAGAGGGGGAAGCTAAGGTGCAGGTCTCATGTGCATCCTTGAGCTGTTAAAGCAGAGCCAGGAGCTGAAGCAAGGCCTCTGGCTTCTCAGTATAGTTCCTGCTCATTGAGCCACGGAATCAGAAACCAGAGTAGGAGGCTGGATCCTCTCTATCTCTGGCCGGCCAGGGACCTGGCTTGAAAATTGCTTAGTGCCCCAGAACTGCGCCAGATGAAATTGATGGGAGCTGAAGACCATTTGGAATTTGAGGGCGCTCATCTTAAACGATCAGGCCCCCGAATTGTGCCTTACACCATATTTTTTAGTGGTTTGTCCGTGCCCAGTATACAGCATCGGCTCTCAGAGACAATGTGAAAACACAACATGGCATGTTGCAAAAAAAACCAAGAAGCTATGGTTTGTGAGTACCTCATTCCAATTCCTGTAGAGCAGAAGTAAATTGAAATGAATCTGTTGCCCACTTCACAGACCACGGGATTGTAAAACTGCTTTGAGGGGATGATTTTTTTAATTTCAAAGATTGCTTGGTATGAACCATAACAAAACCCACCACCTGGTTACTGAAACAGACCTGAAATGGATAGCCTACGAAAACGGCACGATTATTTTTAATTTCATCCTGTTAATTACAACACAAGTGAAATAAATGTTCTTGCAGTGTGTCACCAGATCACTTTCTCTGTATTTTCTTGTGATATATTTTATGGAAAAAAGCTATTCTCAGTAATGCTGATCATTACAGGTAGCTGTAACATTGTACAAATAGATGTGTAAATAAATTATTGGCTTTTCCTGCATGACTAAAAGGCAATGTCTTTACTGGGGGTGACTAACCAAACCTTTTTCTTTGCCACAAGTCCCACTTATACACTGCGTATTTCAGATCACTCTAAGCCTTTAACTCTGTGCTTTGAGTTCAGAGAGGGGGGGAGAGCCCTCAGTTACGTCCATGCCAACCCCATTAACCTCAGTATTGTTGGATGGCCGGTGCAGGGGGATAGATTTGGCTCAGTATGTTCTTTACCTGACACACTTATGTTGAGATTCCAGGAGTCTGTAGGATACATAATGTTACTACTTAATGGGAGTGATCCTTTAATTCTTCCAAACACTCCTCTTTTCAGTCCAGGGGAACTCCAGCTGTGGACAGTTTGCAGGATCAGGACACAGCTCCTGCATTTGGATCCAGTATAGATCATTTGTGGTTAATTGGTGCATGTTTTGATTCCTTAATTTGGGGGAGGGAGCTGCACAATTCATAAGTAGCAAGTTACAGTAACTAAGAATTCTGGGTATTACAATAGAACTAAGGCCTCAAATGGGGCCATGTGCATATATTAGATAGTTGCACATGCAGCTCTCTGACTCGGTGACACGTTATTCAACTCCAATATTGACCAGCTGGAGGTAATTTAGCTGTGCCAGTAGTTTACTACATGTATGGGCTATATCAGCTAAGGCATATTTACCACCATCCACATTACCTTGCAACAAATGGAAGTCTTTATTGCTGTCAGCCCTACTAGCCATTTGTCTACTCTTAAATGTTTAGCTTGCATCCGCACAGCAGCAGTTTTCCCATCAGAGCACAGTTTGTTTGACTGCATTCTGGGGAAACGTGAGCATCTCTGTCCAGCGGAGACCCAAGGGGATGGAGTTCCTGAGAGACATGCAGCCAGAGCAGCCTCAGCAGCATATAAAGTAAGACCCACTGGGGAGTCAGATTCCCCATTATGCAGAGACCAGCCCGCTAACCTAGCTCTGTGCCTGCCTAGGTTTAGAGCTGGTTACCAATACTGAGTAGAACCATGTGGTGTCTAGACACAAATCATGCACAGAGCCAACTATGCCAGTAATTAGTTACGGTCTCAGTTAGATGGTCAGTGTATGGACAGGGCCCAATACTACCACCCACTTCCCTAACCAATCTGGAGAGTAATTTTCCTTATCCAGTTATTAGCACAAGCAGAGCCTGATGCAACAAGAAACCTCTTCCAGAGTATCCCAGGAACACCCCTTCAATCTCCCTCTGTTACTGCTGCTGATTTGAATCCAGTCATTTCTACTGCACTGGAATTTGTTAGCCTGCTTATTCGCCATGCACTGTTCCTCTGCTTATCTCTGCAGTTCATCTGTGCTTCCAGATAGCAGTAGACACTCCTTTGTGATCATAGAAGAATGAGACTGTCAGATACAAATGAAGATATTTGCTGCTGTGTAAAGGTCACTTAGTACTTTACAGAGATGGAGCCTGCCAAGACATTGCATGAGGAATTCTCACTTCTTGCAAAACTCTTGGCAGAAAAAAATACTGTGGTAGAACTTCAGTACAGCTTCTCAGGTTTGCAAAGACTGTATTACAATACCCAGAAGAAACCAACAAATAGTAGTTGTCACGCTCACATATAGAGGAAAGGGGAGATGAGCAGAAGAGAGTGTTTTCGTTTAAGATCTTAGAGGAAGCATGAAATTCAACTCACAGTATTCTAGTAGTAGCTTAATAAGAAATAAACTTGCCATTATAAATCCTGTAATTAAGAAAAGCTTTCCTACCAATAAGTGAAATCTATCAGCTCTGAGCACTAGAGGAAGCTCCTAAAGCTACAGTAAATTCTGGAGTTGGCATCACATTGGATCTCTAAGCCTGAATGAACATCTCAGCTTTGCTGTACTCCAAAACTTAAATGAGCATTTCAAGGCTAGAACAAACTTCCCACTAACCTGGGCCCCCACATTGGTATAAGGCCTGTAGGAGGTTTAATAGTCCCTTAGCCCCACCCCTAATAGATTGGACACATCAGCCCCTCCACCTGATCCAAAATGGCATCTCACAGCTAACTGCAAACACTAGAGTCTCTTCCAGTGCCAAGGAAACTCCATCAACACATTATCCTAAAGGTAAAAATGCTTAAGACTCTGATTTGTCAGGGGCTGGGTGATTCAGAATAGGAAAAGAGAAACCACCCTTGCAGATGGGTTCTGGCAGTCTTGCTCTGAGACTATTTAAAGAATTCTAATTCAGATAGTAGATATTGCCCATTTAGCCCTTCCATGAGCCAGTCCCAGAGGCCTGCCTCCATACTGCGAGAGATTCCAAAACAGAGATACTTGTAATTCACGTCATATGAGATGAGGCTGCGTGAATATGAGCATTTAAGGGGTAGTAACAGCATACGTTACCAGCACCCAGGGAAACATGGAGAAGCCAAAAGTGATGAAAAGCAGTAGCAAGACTTTCAGTTCATTCTTTATATAAACCTCTATGGCTGTCTGGAAAAGTACTCCAGCAATGTTATACCAATGCCTGCTGTTAGCACATTTGCCATGCTAACTCACTGTCATGCATCTTACATTGCCGGCAGTATAACATGATCAGGGCAAACCAACAGTCCTAGTCTTACATTTGCAATGGGATAAATATAAAAAGCTAACTCCTGCGAGCATTTTACTAACTAATGTAGCTGGAAGATGGCCAGGCTGCTGCTGCACCACATGCCCTTCTCCAGTAATCTTTGCAGCTCAAAGTTTTGCTTCAGATAAGGGTATCACATCTTCAAAATCTGCCATTGGACCTCATTTGGTACTGCCCTGCGCCTTCTGTCACTGGCACCTGTGCAATGTGGGTGTTGAATGTTACCGATCTGATTTGGTAGCATTTTACACCTGCTTTACTCTAGTGTAAATGCCCACCTGGCAGGCAGGGGAGTGGAGAATCAGGCCTCTTATCTATCAGTTAACCTTTTAATTCACCTCTCAAGCATCAGATTGTCTGGCTAGAGTCTTGGTCTCCAAAGGGGTGCAAGTTGGGGGGGAGGACTCTTTTATAATGATCAGATCACATAAAATCAAGAGTTGGGGGGGGGTTGAAGTTGCTCAAATGGTTATTTTCTGAAGATTTGTGTTGCTACCTAGACTGCAGGCAGATTCTTAATGCAATGTGCACCCTTTTATAATACTGCTCCTTCCAACGCGTGATGGCCTTTCTCCTTACAAGCACATTCATGCTCAGAACTAGAGCAAAACTGGCTTATGAATAACCCATAGAGCTCTCGAGCTACCTATTATCTTCTGAGGCTTCTCATGTTTCCAAGTCCCCCGTACTAAGAAATTTTGGATATACAGCTTCATAACAGTAGGCTCAATGAAAACGCCCTGTTCCCCCATCTGTGTATGCTAAACTCAATTCACAAAAGAGATTGGAGGTGATTTTGTTCCCAAAACACAACAGCAGGTCAGGTTAACAAGCTTCAGAGACCCACTTCCCAGCTTAATTACTCGCCTGTATAAAAACATCACTTGCTGGGAAAATCAAACAGCTATTACTTCTGGTGGAAACTGTGCGTGAGTTCAGTGTTCACTACATCTGCAATATTTGAATAACAAATACTTCTTCACTATGCTGTGCACAGGATCTTTAATCCAAACCCCTCTGCTCACGTTAGAAACTGGGCGGTGATTGGGGGGGAACAATGGAGGAGCAGGCAGCTGCTGAGTTCCTGGACGCAGTGGGGTCAGACTTCAGCTCTGGGGTGGCAGACAGCAGGCTCAGGCTGCAGAGCTTTGAGCTCCGGTTGCATGGTGGCAGGCTCCCGCCCCCTAGACATGGGCCCCCAGGCTCTGGCCCCTGGGCTCATGCCCAGGGCCAGTGAAACCCATTAGGTGACCTAGGTGGTCGCCTAGGGCACTAGCATTTGGGGGGTGGCATTTCAGGTCCTTCGGCGGCAGCCGGATCTTCGGCTGCCCTGGTTGGCATCGGCATTTAGGCAGAGGGACCTGGGGCAGGGAGGTGCGTGGAGGGTGGCCTGCAGCAAGTAAGGGGGGATGCGGCATGCAGGGGAACCGCTCCCCGCCCCAGCTCACCTCTGCTCCACCTCCTCCCCTAAGCACATTACCCTGCTCTGCTTCTCTCCCTCCCAGGCTTGCGGCGCCAAACAGCTGATTGGCACCCCAAGCCTGGGAGGTGGGAGAAGTGGAGTGGTGACAGCGTGCTCGGGGAGGAGGCAGGGCAGAGGTGAGCTGGGGCGGGGAGCTGCCGCACAGCTCCCCAGGCTGGGGGGAGCTGCCGTGGGGGGGCACCTCAGGGCGGAGGGGGGAGCTGCTGTGGAGAGGGGAGGTGCCTCAGGGTGGAGGGGGGGGCGGAGAGCTGCCACAGAGCTGGGGGGGAGGGTGCAAGGTGGAAGTTTCACCTAGGGTGTGAAACATCCTTGCACCCCCCCTGCTCATGCCCCTCCTATTGCCCCTGGCCCCCGCTACCCCCTTACCCACTCCCCAGCCAGAGCTTAATTTGTTCCTGGTCTTGTCGGGGGTGAGTAAATCTGCTGTGAAAAGTGATATTTGTATGTTTGTTAATATCACTTTTCACAGCAGACTTGGTAACTAGCTGAAAAGCTGTGAAAAGTGACATTAACATACAGGTAAAACTTTTCACAGCAGAAGGCTTACTAGCTCGCACGTTTGGAAAAAAAAAAAGAAAGAAAAAAAAAAAAGAAATCACAACAAAAAAGACAAGAATGTGCAAAGCATCTTATTTGTGTTTCTATTCTGTTTAGGTCCAGTAAAGAAGAGAGACAATTGTGCATTATTTTTATTACTGAGCCTGAAAAAAACCCTGTATAAATAAATTACATGATTTGAACATGTGTATGTCCATATTGATTTGGTTTTTTCCTAAAGTTAATTAAGTATTTTAGGAAAAATTGTCAGAGTGGCCACCAGCAAGAGGTGGTGGCCGCATTTTCAGGCCACCAAAAAATTTGTTGTGAGAACCCCTGATCTAACTCCATTTCATAGAGGGAGAAACTGAGGCAAGATGGAGGTTAAGGGCCTTTCAGTAGCAGAGCTGGGAAAAGAACTTGTGAGTCTTGACTGTAAGCCTGGATGGCAGCAACTAGATCTTTTACAAAAGGAGATACACCACACATGGTACCAGTAGGTGAGCGCACTGGTCAGTTCTTGCAGTTTGGCAGGAAGGGCTCTAATCTGTATGTATTATCTTGGCATTCCTATTACACTCATCCCTGTGGTGTTTGTGTCATAGGAGTGATTGCTTTCTGCTGCTTTGATCTGCTGTCTTCTGTGCTTGCTGGCCCATCTAATAACATCCCTCCCTTAAATGTTATCAGGGCCGACGAGTCAGGGGGGAAGCCGGTACAAATTACGGGGGCCCAGTGGTCCAGAAGGGGGCCCGGGGCTCGGCTTTCCTGGCCCTGTTTAGCCAGTCTGCCCTTGCCGGGGGGACCCAAAAATTTTTTTTTCACTGGGGGCCCAAACCCGCTCTCCGTGGCCCTGAGTGTTATTTGCCCTAAGAAATGCAGAAGGTACCATTCCAGCCAGCAAAAATCAGAGTAGACCTGTGTTTGGAACCAGCTGGCCCTAGAATCAGCAGATGCAGAAAGAAGGTTTAGAACATGAGTTTTGAGTATTTCAGAATTAAGCCCATTATGTATTATTCTATAACCTGGCTTGTTAACACTCGTAAAAAAGCGTAGGGATGATAAAGTCTGTTATATCATGAGCAGGCATGTGGACATCGTGCATTACAATTTTGCCATAATGATGTGACTATGACACTTAGCTTGCAACCATTATGACCCAGGGATACAGCATTTTTATGAAGCTGGGGATAGATTTTTGGTGCAGGGAAAAATGGCACAATGGCCAGATGACAAAATAAACATCCTAAGAATCAGGGATTTGGAGCAATCAAATTTTTGAATTGCTCCGCTCCGGCTCCACTCCAGCTCCGGGCATAAAACCTACTGATCCGCGCTCTGCTCCAAAGCCCTGCTAAGAATGCTAGAGTGGTTAATTAGGCTTCTGTACACATTATTCAATAGCAGCGGAACATCTGTATTGATGTGCAACATTTATTTACCCTGTTGCATTTTGCACTTTTAGGTTATGCCAATAAATTGCCCAATGTGCGTCATGAAATATTTTGATCCCTTTAGAACTGTTTGACCGTCCTAAATGTGGTGTGATTAAAAAAACAACATTAAAGGCCAAACATTAGACATTAAAGGTCACTACCCTGGAATGCTGTCAGTAGCAAAACATCCCCCTCAGGAAATTGTCTAGTGTGTCAGTGAAACACCCTAGGACCAAATTCTATCCAAATGACACTTTTGTAAATAAGATCTATCAGCACATTACAAACAAAGCATGAGCCATTTTAAAGGGCTCAACATAGTTAATTGTGACAGAGAAACATGCTATTCAGTCTCAGAGCCAACAGGTCAGTTTTCTTTCCTTATGCACAAAAAGTTTTTTAAATGCGGGCATTAAATATTTACCCTTAAAATTCATGGCCTTACTCCCACACCTCCGGAAATAGGAAGGCTGTCACGAAGGCAGGCAACTGAGCTCCAGAAGCGTTGGTGGAAAAGTTAGTCAAAATAGATCAAACTTTGATGTGCAGTTCAATATTATTCCAGCAGATGGCGTTATAGGTCTTTGTAGTACATTTAAAAAAACCCTTAGTGGGAAAAGAAGTGGCGGAGGAAGAACAAAGGAGGGGAAAGAAGGGCAGAGAATTTGAAATCTGGTATTGGGATGTAGCAATCACCTTGTTAAAACACTGCTGCCTCCAGCAAAAGCTTGTGCCAGATGCGTCAGAGAAAGGAGAAAAACAAGGCAGCCAATAACTGTGGCCTGGACCATATAGTCACTCTCTGTATGTCTACACTGTAACTGTAGTGCCTATAATCCAGCTACAGTCATGCAGGGGAGCAGGGACTGTGTCCCTTTACTGCAGACAATGCTCATTTGCCACTGAGCAGGTTTTGACCTTTCTTGGTATGAGAGATACTTATTACAAGCACATGGTGATATGGTGCAGTATACTGAAGGGGTTGATTTGTATTTGTGTTGTTGTATTAATTTGAAGAAGAGGGTGAGATATATTGGGGGCGGGGGGGGGGCGATATCTCCTAGGTATCATGGCACTATTCCCAGGCAACAGCCAGCTCTGGGAAATAGAAGCATTCAGTTTGTTCTCTGCCAGGCGATCATTTCCCCAAGTCTGCAGCTAGGCCCAGAGCTGCTGCTTCTGCAGGATTCATCCTGGTCACTCATCTGTTTGTAAACATCTTGAGGCTGATCTTCCAACTGCAACTTGTCAAGAGTCCTCTAATATATTCACCGCAGGATGCACTTCCGCCTTTACACGCTTGTTGTTTGGGTGGGTGTCACCGCTTGTTGAACAGATGCAGACCTCCTTGGGTATGTGACACACAGTATTATGTGAAGGGCGATTAATCATACAAAGAAAATGCTACTGAATAAAAGTTGTCCTGACTGTAATGTGTAAATCTTGTGGAGTCTATTAGCTTTCTGGAAAAGTTTTAAACTCTTGTAATAGTGCTAAACTGTGTATTTCTGCCCTGTTCCTTACAGGTTTGGTTATAATTGGTGGACAGTATATTAGTTACTCCTTACATACCCATCTGTAGCTAGATAAACAAGAACACCTAATGCAAGTACAGTTGGTTGCTTGGGAGGTGATTTCTGATGTTTTTTTAATTTGAAAAGCAAACTTTTTTGTACTTAGCAAAGCAACTGTTCACTTTCCAAGCCAGCTATTTGTTGGGCTGAAATCCTAAAACAAAGTCTTGGTCTTTACTTAATTACCCAAAGGGGGGTGGTGGGAGTGTCAGGATAACAGAATACATGTACTTTTTTTTAGGATGCCATGAATCAAATAAAACCGAACAGATACATGGATGCAAACTGACAGATACATTATAGAAAGCTAGCTAGATTCAATAATATAAGTATTCATAGACTCATAGACTTTAAGGTCAGAAGGGACCAATGTGATCATCTAGTCTGACCTCCAGCACAAAGCAGGCCACAGAACCCTACCCATCCACTTCTATAACAAACCCCTAACCTATGTCCAAGTTATTGAAGTCTGCAAATTGTGGTTTGAAGACCACTCAAATTATACTGTTTTCAGGAGGAAGACATCAGCCACTAAAAGCCAAATAAGGTATGTCAATTTAAAAACTGGAAGCCAAAAATGTTATGTCAGTGCAAAGCTACATTATGTGTCAAAACTACAGAGTCCAAATTCTCCCCTAAAAACAAGATATGGGGTGAAATCGCAACTGAGTCGCTTTGTGGGGTCTGACCCCATGTTGGCCAGAAGACTGGAGATTTAGTGGCTGTAAACCTAAAGGAGAAAACATTCCTCAAGTGGTAGTTAATATTAATGTTGGTATGCATTTATTGTATTTTATTATATAATGAATAATAATATGATCAAACTACGAACATGAACGTTCAGGCTGTCAGGAAATATGTCCTGAGCCGACATGTTTGACTGCAGGATGTTCTCCCAAAGGACTTTCTTGGGGCATTTCACTTTTAGACTGGACCAGCGCTAGTAATGCGAAGTGTGCGACATGGAACACTTTGCTGTACGTGCGTTTAAGACTCGTGAAAGGTCCCAGCTTGGTAGCTGGGGAAACAGCCCGGCGTTTGAGCCAGATTTGTGTGTGGCTACTACTGCTACGCCAACATGTGCATCGCTATAGAAACAGAGTGAACACTTTGCACGAAGTGCTCTGTGGCTTAGGGGTTTGGTTGTGGGTTAAGAAACGTTGTACTACCACGAGGTCGCAGGTTCAAATCTAGCCGACCTCATCAAGGCATTTGTTACTCCAGATTTAAACACAGCCCCTGCAAAGGGCAATGGTGGTTAGGTAAGGATAAAACATAGCTCCGCTCTGAGGACAGCTGATGTCCTCGGAGGCAAGCTGTGATGGGGCTGTCGGCCCCTTCCCTCGTTTTGTTTAGAGGGGGGGGGGGCGGCCTGTCTCGGTTACTTATCTGAGGGGTGAAAGCTCGTTCTAGAAAGAGGCCTAAAGTGCATGCTGCATTACATGAGTCGTGGAAGTTTGTCCCTGGCTTGGCAACTCCTTACTTGGGAAGAGGGAGAAGTGAACGTTTTACATCCTGGTGGGAAAGATGCATCCATATAACATGCTACCTTGAAATCCCCTCTCGGGGACGGGGGCGATGGATGCCTCGGAAGCGTGCAGCCTAATTTATATGGTTGCAACCGCTTGTCTTGGAGGGAGCAGAGTGCTACTTGCATGAACGTGGAAACGGGGCTATTTTGCTGCAGCCGGTGCTCTTTTCTCATTGGCGAGGGCTGCAGACGGGAGATAGGGACGGGTGCATTCGCCCCCTACACACAGGGGAGGACTTCATATCACCTGAAAGTTTGTCCATGGTCGCTTTGCAACTTCTGGCCAGTTTTTCGCTGTCTGCGAGAAGCAAATTGAAGCACAGCAGGGAAGAATTGGTTTGATGAATTCCGAGGTGCATTGAGGCGGGGACTGCTCCTCGCAGCTTTATAGCTACTAGGGATTTGAGGGGTCCATTGGAAGGGTTTTGAGGTGCCTGGGATGGCAATCGCGGGAGGACGTGTGCAGTTTGCACACAGGAGACCTGAAAGTTCATCTGTGGCCGCTTTGCGGTTGCTGGCTTTTGCTTTAGTTACACTAGGGGGAAGAAGTTGTAGGAGAGAAAGGGGGGGTGTATTGCAACCCTCCCTCACACACTGCACCCATGAGTCCTGCTGGTGCTTGGGGGAAGTGCATGGAAGGAGCGGAGGAGTGCAGCATTGCATTACAATCTACCCCTCCCCTCCGACAGGCTGTTTTACATGCATAAGGCCGGAAAGTTTATCCGTGGCTGCTTTGGGGCTGCGGGGGTTTGGCAGCTGTGCGCTGTGCTCCGCGCGGGCAGCGGCGGATAGACCGTTGGGCCACGCGGCTGGAACGCGACCAGGGCAAATAGACCGTTGGGCCACGCGGCTGGAACGCGACCAGGGCAAATAGAACGTTGGGCCACGCGGCTGGAACGCGACCAGGGCAAATAGAACGTTGGGCCACGCGGCTGGAACGCAGGCCCGGGATCGCCGGCTGCTGCCTTCCACTGGCTGCTTTCGCCTGCTGCTAGCCCGTCAGGCGCGGTGGCCAAGTGGTAAGGCGTCGGTCTCGTAAACCGAAGATCGCGGGTTCGAACCCCGTCCGTGCCTGAAAAGGAAATGTAGCGCCCGGGCTGCTTGGGAAGGGGAGCCTGGCTCCGCCTTGTACAGCCTCTTTTTATTTTTCAGCCTCTGCTCCGTTTATTGAGAGACACAAAGGGGGGCCCGAGCTGCAGAGACGAGGGGACCACGTAACCTCCCCCTGCTCCTCCCCGGGGAGGTGCTACTGCACGCAGCGGTTTCTTCTGGCGGCGTCGCACAAAGGAGCGTGCACCGCTCCGCACGGGCCCTGCAGAGTGCGGGGCCGGGCGTGCACCTACCGCTGGAGGAGCGCTGCAAGGGGGTGGGATTGCATGCGCTCTGTAGACCCCTCCGAGCAGCGATCTCTGGCCCTAGCCTAGGCTATGAAAGCGGAGCCGAGACTGTACCGGGAGGACTGCAGTCGGGCAGCCTCTTTTCCTGCATTGCATTACAAAGGGGCGGGGGAGAATTGCAGCAGAAGAGCCTGCTTTCCAGCGTTGCAAAGGGGGAGGGATGCAGCGGGGGGCAAACCGTTTTCCTGCATTGCTCGCGTGTGGTGCGCTTGAGAGAGACCGCGAGAAAGAAAAGGGGACTGGCCGCCCGTTTTCCTGCATTGCAACGGGGGGAGGGATTGCAGCTGGGGAGCCGGTTTTCCTGCATTGCACAGGTTTGTGTGTGACGGGGGTGGAATGACAGTTGTCTTTGCACTGGGAATGCAGCTAGGCTCATTGATTTGTCATGCATTGTTCCGGGTTACAGCTGGGCAGTCCCAGTTTCATTGCATGTGGAAATTGCAGGTGGCCAGTTTTCTGCTTTGTTTTGGGGGTAGGGTTGTTAGTTTGGGTTGGATGTATTCCTGGAGCTTTCATCGCATGATATTATCTTTAATTAAAAATTAATCATTCCTGGAGATTCCAGGACAATCCTGGAGCGTTGTCAACCACACTTTGGGGGAAGCAGGTTGGCACTGAAATTGGAGAACCCATTGCCCTGGTCTAGTTCAAGATATTGCTTAAGCCCTTAGACCACTTGAGTACTAAACAAATAACTGTATGTATTTAAAACAAATTGTTGTGCCCACTCCAATTTTCTTAGTTACTAATCTTTCTAATTGACCAGAATTGTAGTTACATGCATGTGGTAGGGTTTCCAGGTGTCCAGTGTTCAGCTGGAACACCCAGTCGAAAAGGGATCCTGGCAGCTCTGGTCAGCACTGCTGACCAGGCTGTTAAAAGTCCAGTTGGTGCAAGGCAGGCAGGCTCCCTACCTGGCTCCACACCGCTCCCCAGAAATGGCAACATGTCCCTGTGGCCTGTAGGCGGAGGGATGGCCGGGGGGTGCCAGGCACTGCCCCCACCCAAAGTGCTGACTTTGCAGCTCCCATTGGCCATGGAGCTGTGGGTGGAGGCAGCACGCAGAGCCGCCTGGCTGTGCCTCCGCCTAGAAGCTGAGGGACAAGCTGGCTGCTTCTGGAAGCTGCCTGAGGTAAGCGCCGCCCACACCTCCTCCTGCACCCCAATCTCCTGCTTCAGTCTGGAGCCCCCTCCCGCACCTTCGGCCCCAGCCCAGAGCCCCCTCCTGCACACCAAACCTCACATCCCCAGTCCCACCCCAGAGCCTGCACCCCCTGCTGAAACCCTCACCTGTCCCACACCCCAACCTCCTGCCTCAGCCCTGAGCCCCCTCCCACACCCAAACTCCCTCCCAGAGCCCACACCCCAACCCACTGCTGACCTCAACCCACCCACCCCAGCCCTGAGCCCCCTCCCGCACTCAAATTCCTTCCTGGAGTCTGCACCCCTCCCAGCCCACCCCCCTGCACTCCGAACCCCTCGGCCCCAGCCCAGAGCCCCCTGCTGCACCCCAAATTCCTCATCACTGGCCCCACCTCAGAGCCCACACCCTCAGCCAGAGCCCTCACCTCCCCCTCCTCACCCCAACCCCCAGCCTGGAGCCCCCTCCCACACCCTGAACCCTTAATTTCTGGCCCCATCCCTAGCTGGAGCTCTCACACCCCAACCCCCTGCTCCAACCCAGTGAAAATGAGCGAGTGAGTGAGGGCAGGGGAGAGCAAGTGACAGAGGGAGGGGGAAGGAGTGAGCGGGAGCAGGGCCTCAAAGAAGGAGTAGGGTAGGGGTCTGGCCTCAGGGAAGTGGTGGGGCAGGAGGTGGGGCAAGGGTGTTTAGTTTTGTGCGATTAGAAAGTGTGCAACCGTAGCATGGTTATTTAACACTGGGCATGTATAGATCGTCTGGGATTTTCACTGTAGCTTCAGGACATTAGGGGTCCAGTTCTCCAGCTCCTTTGCTCTCAGCCCAGATTACCACTGAAGATGCTGCAGGGAAACAGTGACTCCTTTCTGTTAACGGGAACAATCCCTTTGTGCCATCCAGGCCTGGTGAGTGGCAACTGCAGAGCCCCACATCACGCTGTTAGCAGTGGACACAAATCCAGGTTGAATAAAGAGATAAGAGACCCTGATAGCACACTCCTTATGGCTAATGAATAACTATAACCCAAAAGCACCTAATGTATGCTAGAGATTGGTCTGAATTTAAACCCTGGATCTAAAACACCCCAAATACTGGAAGTTCAGTTCCTCATCCAAACTACAGCTCAGGCCCCTCCCTAATACACAGCAGTATGTTGTGATGGGCAGAGTATGGAAAGGAAACCTTTATGCCACTTATTGCAATGATTTTTGTCTTACTACTGTATCTGAGAAGAGGCCAGAGGCAGTGTGTTTTGCTTAATAATTGTAAGTGTAAATATTTCAATAAAAGAAACATTTGGTGCTGCGTGAAAGGTGGAGGATTGCTTGGTAAGCACGAAGCACTGGAGTCCTCTTGCTTTTACCCTTGTGTAAGGGCTTTGGTTTGTTGCGACACATAACACCTGTAAATGGTATTGGGAGGCCAAATTGTGTAAATTTGGGGCAGCATAGAGTTCGTTGGAGTTGCCCCTGCTTACACAAGTGCTGAATTTGGCCCCTGGACTCTTTGCATCTACATTTATGCAAGGGCAGTTATACCAGATTTGTGTAACACACATATTTGCAACTCAGAATTCTAAGGTGGGGGGTCTGAGATGGATGAAGTTGAGAGTCACTGCTTTATGGCATTGTTGTCCAGTGGTTAGAGTAGAGCAGTGAGTTCAGTCCTCAAAGGTATTTAGGCTCCTAACTTCCATTTCTATCCATGGAAATCAGGCAGCCTAAATAACTTTGCGGATCTGGGCCTGGGAGTCTCTGGTCCGGATTCTGCCACTGCCTTACTTGATTACAAAGTCACAAATGGTTAGATACTTCAGAAGACTTGAGTCACGACTTGTAACGAGAAGGCCACTTATTCTGGTGCCTTGGGGAGAGTTGAGCTCTTGGAAAATCTGTCCCTAATTGTTTTGTGCTTCACAGTTACTCACAGGTTAAATGGGATTATGCCATTTATCTTCCCCACACACGTGTTGGAAGAATTCATGTGTTCGAAGCACTTTAGAATCTTAGGATAAAAGGTGTTACGGAAGGACACCATATTATCAAACCAGAGAAAGTGTCATTTAAATCTCAATGTAAAAGGCAGGGGATGCAATTCCTGTACATTGGATTAGTCAGCTTTTGCACAAAAGTGTGACATAGCCATAAGACTGAGAGCCAGGCATTTTCAATACTAATTCTGTCTCTGAGACTGACTTTCTCTGTGGCCTTAACAAGCCAATTACTTGCTGCTTAGTTTCACCAGCTGTAAAATGGGGATAAAACATTCTAACTCACAGCTGCATAGGCAGGAGAATGGAACAGAATGTTTGCCTGGCATTTGGAAGATGAAAACACTCAGCACATATGCAGGGTTTATGATTATTGTATTAATCTGGTCCAGTTTCATCAGCGTTTGTTCAGACTCAGCTGGCCAGATCCTCCCTGGAATTTGCTGTTTTCTTTGTAGCTCGCCTGTAGGGTGAAAATCTAGAGCTCTGATCCTGCAAGCAGACCCGTACAATTGGACCCTTGGGCTGTATTCAATGCATTTCTAATATGGGAAGGGTAGAGAGAAATGCAGTCCTGCACATGGGACTAGATAAAATTTAAAACCTACAAATTTAATTAAGAGATTAACGAAACGTCCGTTTCTTCCAAGGATTATGTCACAAGGGTTCCCTGTTAATGGAGCGAGGGATGCTATATTTCTTGAGGGTATGTATGGGAAACGACACCAACTGGAATGCAAGTGTTTAGCCCCTGTAGTATTACTACTACTGATATTTGTGCTTATCTAGTGTCTTCCAACCAATCTAGTGTCTTCTAAGCCCTACTACAATGCTAATGTACAATGCGCTTTGTACCCGCTCCCCTGCTGTGATTGACCCCAGGCCAATCCTCTAGGGTTCTTATCCCCGTACTTTCCCTACAGAGCCGAAGTACATTCCCAGCACCACTCTTTACATAGAGCTCTTCTTCTATGAAACCTGAACCCTGGCAATTGTAAGCCTTTTAGTGCAGGGACCATCTTTTAGTTATGTGTTTGTACCTCACCTAGCACAGTGGAGCGCTGGTCCACGAGGGGGCCCTTTGACACTATCACAATACAAATAATAATACAATTTCTTAATAAGTCAGGAAACCTAAGCAGGATTGGTGAAAGACAAACGAATGAGCAGCTACGCTGAATTACGATGCAAGAGACTTTTAAAAATGTTTGTTAAAGGCCTAATTCTGACATCCTTAGTACTTACGTACTCACCCACATTGAACACAGTAGGACTCTGTGCCTGGAAAAGTGCCACTCAGCATGAGTAGGGGGGGACAGGATCAGGCCCTGCGTGTTACACTCTTTTACTCTCCAAGAAAACCGCTCAGAAATGATTGATGGTGAATCTGATTTTTCTCCCCCCACTGGGCAGTTAAGACAGACTGTGGAGAGCCTTTGTCCCTGGCATTTTGCTACTGATAGGACTGTCAGGGTATAAAAAGGGTAGATGTGTTCGTTATGCATCCTGCTGACCTTTGAGCAGACAGACTCTGCAAAAGGAAATGCTTGTACTCTTCCTAGCTTTGGAGCTGTGCCAGGCCTGAGCCCTGGTACCGCACCTCTCGTGTTGGGAGGTCAGATGCAATGAAAGAGCTCTGCTGTGTTGCATGATACTATCAGACTGAATGAAAGCGCCCACCTCCCTGCTAGCTCCAGCAAGTGATTTCCAGACCCACTACACAGGACAGAACAGTGTTCTGTGGAGTCCTTCTGTGGGCTGAATGTGGGAAGCTTCCTTATCAGCCGCTGTTGCAAACCTAACAATAGGTGAACAACGTGCCTGGTAATACACCTTTACCCTAATATAACGTGACCTGATATAACACAAATTCGGGTATAACGCAGTAAAGCAGTGCTCCAGGGGGGCGGGGCTGCGTGCCCCGGCAGATCAAAGCAAGTTTGATATAACGCAGTAAGATTTCTTGGCTCCCAAGGACAGCGTTACATGGGAGTAGAGGTGTACTGTGTGTTTACAGCGTGGTAGAATGGACACAGACATGGTCTGTGTGGTGACTAGGGACAGCAAGGAAGACCGAAAACCAGAACTCCCAGTGTCACGCGTTGGGCAAAATGAAACCTCAAGCAAATTCTGAACAAAATCATTTTAATCCTATCAATGGATTAATCCCGGGGGGCTCTGCTTTAAACATGTTTCTGCAACTGAGCAGTCAGTGAAAATCTGTTGCACCCTGAAAGGATTTGATTGATGCTGTGCTCAAGCTTGTTATTGGGGAATGAAGTTTTGTCTAGTGGTTAAGACAGGGGTTTTGGAATCAGGACTCATGGAGTGAGATTCTGTGCTGGGCCTGCAAGGAGATGTAGCACTGACAGCCCCAGCAGGGGGAAGAGGGGGAAAAGGTGAGTTTAAGGTATTTGAACGTATCTTTCCATCAGGAGTAGCAGGTATCTGGGATAGCGTGTCACCATTACACATAAGCAGCAAAGAGTCCTGTGGCACCTTATAGACTAACAGACGTTTTGGAGCGTGAGCTTTCGTGGGTGAATACCCACTTCCTCAGATGCATGGGTATTCATCCACGAAAGTTCATGCTCCAAAACGTTGTTAGTCTATAAGGTGCCACAGGACTCTTTGCTGCTTTTACAGATCCAGACTAACACGGCTACCCCTCTGATACATTACACATAGTGGATCTATTAGCAGAATTGTATAACACGTATTTCCAAAGTTACAGAAGTCTAGAGTAACAACTGCAGTAAAAAATCATGGCCAGGTCCTCAACTGCTGTAAATTAATATAGTTCCATTTAAATCAGTGTAGCTCACTTGACTTACGCCAGCTGAGGCTGGGCTCCACATTTAAAGAAAAAAAGCAATTTCTTTTACTAATAATACTTCAGATAAACATAGCTGGAAGGATTGGGCAAGCCCACTTCCTTTTCATCATGGGTGCTGCTTCTTTACATTATACTGCATTATACTCCCCTTAAAGAATGATGCTGCATAGGTCACTTTCATTTTTGTTTCTAGTCAGTTTCATTTTCTAATTCTGGTGCACTAGCACTTTGTTTTTGTGTTTTGAATTCACAGCACTGCTGGGATATATTCACATGCTCCTCTGTCCTCCCCCACCTTGCCCCTCCCATCATCTTTTCCCCTACCCCAAAAATTCATTGAATTTAAAAAAAAATGAAATTTTCATCTATTAGATTTTAAAGTCTGAATTTTGTTTTGCACGCTAAATCTGAGGAATTAACTAATTTTTAATTCCCCTTTAAGTAATCAAGAGACTCATGCTTTGATCCTGTCAGCAGGAAGGGTAGGCAAGATTTTCAAAAGTGTCTGATGATTTTGGGTATATCTTTTTCTGAGTGCCTGACCTTAATAATGAATGGAGATATACCTATCTCATAGAGCTAGAAGGGACCTTGAAAGGTCATTGAGTCCAGCCCCTTGCCTTCACTAGCAGGACTAAACACTGATTTTGCCCCTGGATCCTTAAATGGCTCCCTCAAGGATTGAACTCATAACTCTGGAGTTTAGTAGGCCAATGTGCAAACCACTGAACTATCCCTTCCCCTAGTGAGTTGCTTTAAAGGGGCCTGATGTTCAGAAAGTGCTGAGCACCCGCCAAAAATATGGCCCCTTTAAGGTGTCTTGGTTGAGCACCCGAAAATGGAGAAACTCAAAATTACTGGTCTCTTGAAATCTTGACCGTGTGTTTCTCATCCCACTCCAGGCAGCTTTTATTCAGTCAACAGTTTTCACGACTTCTTTACATTTGTTATAAAAGTAAGTGTAAAAAATGTATTGTTGATTTAAATAAAAAACGATGTCGGTGTAACTAATTTGTGTAAGTGTGTTTCAAGAGGGTGGCAGAAAATATTGACCTTGAAGGGCCAAGGTGTGGAGGAATTTGGGAAGTGAGGTTTCCTTTGCTTAAATTGTAAAAAAAATTCTCAGTGCCTTGAGAACCACCCCCGCCATTACCTTTCATGAGCCCCCCCCAGGGATAGCAACCCACCAGTTGAGAAGCACTGTGTTAGCATGGGAGTGGCTATGTCAGACTGATGATGTAATATTCTGTGGCGTGACTACCAGAACCTGTGTTAAGCTTTTGTGGATGGCTAGTGTGAACATGATGTTTCCAAAAGCCTGATCAGCGCTGCTGGTGCAGTTAATAAAGGCAGCCATTTTGCCTCCTGCCTACATCAGTACTTAATTTGTAATGAAAGTGGTGTCAGGGCTCGAGCAATGTTTTTACTTTCATAACTGACGTCACAAGCCCAGAGGTGCCGTGGCTATGAATTGCCAAGCCTAGAGGTGCCAGAGCTCAGCCCTGGCACAAATTGTGCACTGCCCTACACGTAATACGAGCTGTCTTTGTTAGAGAAAATCTTGAACTCATTAACTGAAGAAAAATATAAATGCATGGGTCTGATCCTGAAAACGCTTATGGGTGCCAGTACTCCTGGCTTGAGCAGTGCTGCTGGAGCCAATAGGATTGCTCATATGAGTAAGAGCCAAT
This sequence comes from Gopherus evgoodei, assembly GCF_007399415.2. Taxonomy (NCBI): domain Eukaryota; kingdom Metazoa; phylum Chordata; order Testudines; family Testudinidae; genus Gopherus; species Gopherus evgoodei. The sequence continues at coordinate 20,243,210 of NC_044336.1, forward strand.
GGAGGAGAAGGGGGGAGACTAAAGAGCATGGGGCTTCTGGGTTCGAACCTACCTTTATTAACAATGAATGGAAGGTCTTGGCTGAAGTGACGCCCAGGTAGCACAGTATAAAAAACTGTGATAACATTTCATGTCGCTTAAGCAATTCAATGAATGATTTATTCTGTAAAGTGGAGCGGCTGGTTTATGAGAAAGCCAGACCACTGCTGGCCCCCCCCAAAAAAGCAACTGTCCAAAATGAAGCCAGGGAACAGTATTTTCAGTGTTGCTGGAATCATAAATATACTGTCGAGCAAAATAACACAAGAATAAGTAAATGCCAAACTGTGAAGTCATCACATGGTTACAGCAATGTGATTCTCATTTCCATTATGATTTAGAATTTAATAGACCAACTGAAGTTTGACCAAGAGGCATTTCTTGTGTCAAAATGAAAAATTACAGATCAAAAGGGTGACTTTGCAGACAAACATATCGATCTACAGCCTGGGTGACACAGACTTCCTGGAAGAGAGCCCAGAACTAAGCATGTCTGTGTTTTAAAGTCAAATGGCTATAGCCTTTTACCGCTGATGAATAAAAAATGTTTTTGTCTGCATGCTGAAGGCCTGAGCAGAAACTCAAATGACTTGATTTGTTCTGCTGGAGGTGCAAGTATGTGTTTGGGAATAATATTCCTTAGAAGCTTGGGGTTTATTTTAATTTTTTTTTAAAGGTGATTGAAGAAGTCAGAATTTAGGTTAAAGACTTTTTGCTGAAAAGAAAAATATTCGGGGGGGAAATAGCTGCTTTTTCATTGACTGAGTCTAAGAGACAGCCCTAGGACAAACCCAAGGTGCTGCAGGAAGTAATGATGATAATTCAGCTCTTGGGGGACAATCTTTTTGTGCAGGGTATGTGAAGTGCTTAGCAAAATGAGGCCCCAATTCTTACTGGATTAGCATTTTAATAGATATTAATATATGGCACTCGTGCTTCTCTGTCAGCAAGTAGCCAATGGCCTTGCATTCTATTAGGGGCAGTGTGATGCTGGAGGCAGTCTTAGATAAGATGCAAAATTGAGGTCCTGATCACATCTGTGAGGGAGGCAATGTGGCCTAATGGACAGAGCACTTCATAGGGTCTTAGGAGACCTGTGTTCTGTTCCTGGTTCTGCCACTGCCTTGATGGGTGACCTGGGGCAAGTCACTTCATCTTCCTGTGCCTTAGTTTCCCCTGTAAAATGAGAATGTTGATAGTGATCTCCTTTGTAAAGCACTTTGAGAGCTACTGATGAAAAATGCTAGCTAGGTATTATTATGATTGTGTTTATTAAGGATCCCTTACTGGTTTTGCCAGCGTGTGGGTGTCTCCTAAACAAACTCCAGTGTTATAGTGACATAGACTATAGAGACAGAAAAGCACGACTCAGCCATTTCCATACCAGTGCAGGATTGTGATTTGGATAATTATGTTTTGCTCACCCAAATTCTCCCTGAAATACCAAAGGAATTCCATTGGTAACCTGCTGTGTAGTGTTGCTATGTGCTGAGTTCTGGCCCAGAGGTGGCTGCATTTCACTAAATGAGATGATCTCTCCATAGCCAGTCATTTGTAATGTGTTCTGGGATACTTTTGGAGGTAAGACACTATGTGATTGTTAGATGATGTGTTCATGAAGCACAAACAGAGGTTTGACATGACTGTTCTAATGCAGTATAAAGGTTTCCTATTGTACTAATGCAGTGGTAGCAGGCTGGTCTCAAACTACAAAGAAGGATTTGGGGGACCCATGCACAGTAATGCCTGGGGAGAGCCTGCAGCATTGAGCATGTAGTATACTCCCTTTTTACAGATGGAGAGAAAATGCTGGGAGGGTCTGACCACACAGTCTGTCTCCTTACTGCCTCTGAAATGTGCATCATAAATCTGAGTAATGCTCAGGAGTAGGCTGGGGCTGGACAATTCCCATCCCTTCTGCTACCTCTTCTCTGCAGTCCTCACCTGAAGTGGTGAATGCTCCTCTCTTCCTTACTCCTAGGCTCTGGACCATCTGCTGGAAATCCAGGCATGGAACCTTCCAAATGAGGACTGGGGAGAGCAGTTGGGGGATTCATTTTCTGGCCCTGCAGTCGGGCGGGACAGGGGTTCAGGGACAGAGCTGCGGCTGGCAGATCAGAGGAGTGTGTAGGTGACAGAAGGAAGAGGAAGGTGCAGTGTGCTGCTGCTGCATAGATTGTGGAGCCAGCCCTGATGACAAGCCATGAAAACTGAAGAATGTCTTCTCTCTCTTGGCCAATGGTGGCACAGACAGTTTCTGCTGGAGTTGCGTTGCCCGGAGTAAGGGAGCTGTCCTTGCAGGGTAGATCTTATTTCAGTACAAAGTGGGGTAGGCTCCCTGCTCTCTGTACCTCTCAAGATCTGTGGGCGTCGGTCCACCAAATCCTCAGCCCTCCAGACCCCTCCCACCAGTGGGCATGGGTCTAGGAAACCTCTCTGGGGCACACCTTGCTGAGTTTCCCTTCCTGTGGGTTTTTCTGCAGGAAGGAACTGCTCTGGTTCAGTGACGCAGCTGGAAAGAACGATAAAATGAATAACGCTCTGTCTCCTAAGAAGCAGTATTGTTTTCCTGTTACCACAATGGCAACTGCTGGAGAGGCAAAATAAGCCTCCGATTCAACAAGTAATCTCTCTGGCTTTTGCACCACACGAGGCCATGGGAGCCCCTGGAATTTGACCTCCTCAGCTTTGCATAGGCTTGGACATATTTTTTTCATGCTGAATGGCAGCAGTTGCTGCCCTGAACTCCAGCGAGATGCCAGTTTAAGTTCCAATTGGTATGAGTGTAACAAAGCTTCAATTATGCTGAATATTTTAGTTCTCCCTAAGGGGCTACTTATAATCTCATCTCCTCACCAGTAAGTCTGACCTCTGCAGCAACAGGCCTGCACATTTTAGGGGCTCCACTCCACTATGTTACCGAGGGTAGGTCGCAGCCAGCATTAGAATTACCGCAGAGGATGTTAAAGCTTCCGACTCCTCTATGAGACTATAGAATTAAGGGGAAAAAACAGAGGTTCAGGGCCAGGTCCTGTAAACTTTGCACACAGGAGTAGTTGACACCAGTAAGGGAGCACGGATTACTCCAGTGAGTAAGGATTTGCAAGATCAGGACCATAGTTTTTACTTTCATGAGGTGTACATTAGGTATAACTCCACAGAAGCCAGTGAAATTGTATGGCTGCAAAGACAATGTAAATAAGATCAGAATCAGGGCTGGGATGACTAACAGCTTCCAAATTATTAGTCCTCATGTCTGAATGGAGCACTATTTCCTTTGCGTTCAGTACAGAACAATACAGCTCCCCTGAAACAACATGAAGATTATGAGGACAAAGCCAGGATTCAGAATTCCCCGTGATGCACCACATCAGCAGTATAAAAAACGCATAAACTACAAACTTTCTTACTTTTAGAGTTTGTATTGTTTTTCACCATCCAAAGGATACTGGACCAAATCCATCCCTGTACTAACAGTGATTTCAGTACAGCGACACCAGGAGTGACTTTGGCCCAATAGTACTAATATCTTGGTTGATTTGGGGCAATGATATTAAACTGCAGCATTGAGCATGTAGGATACTCCCTTTTTACAAATGGAGAGAAAAGGCTGGGAGGGTCTAACCACACAGTCTGTCTCCTTACTGCCTCTGAAATGTGCGTCATAAATCCGCATGTGAAATATGATGGAGTGATCCGGATAATATTTCCTTTATCATTTAACATTTGTTCATGGCTGCACCCAGATTTTTATTTTTTTTTCCTCATCTTTGGCCCCGATCCTGCAAATTGTTTTGCCTGGGTGAATCCTTCTGTCAGTGCACAGCACCATAGGCTTCAACAGACGCAGGGGGCTGATTGCACGGAATGGCCTGTGGGATTGCGGCTTTATTTGGTACGTAAGGGCTATGGGTCCGATCCAACTCCATTGAAATCAATGGGATTCTCACCACTGATTTCAATGGAAATTGGATCGGGGCCCAAATCCCCATTTTACTGATGAGAAAATTCAGGGGTCACAGGGAATTATTGTCCTGCCAGGTTTAGAATATAGCAGTTTCTGACTCCCAGTGTATGTGATGAGAATAAACACATGAAAGTTTATGAGGTGCTCAGGTACTACAGTAACAAAGGCCAAATAAGCATTGTACAAAGATCGTCCTGTGCACACCTCTCCCCTCTCAGCAGACACTTAAATCTCTTGGAGCCAATGCAAGATTTCTGCTGTGCAAATAAATTCTCACTTGCTACCTCTGAGCCGATTTCTTGTTAGACCCTAGTTGAGTTAAATCCCCTAATTCATGCCCTTCATCAACCAGGGTTTAACATCATCACACTTCCAAGTTCCCAAATAGAGAACACTTGCAACATATTTTGAGATTGAAACTTGAAAAGCCTGAGGAAGGATTGCATGGACTGAAGGTCCCCCATGGAGGAAGCAGCAGCGTAAATAACATTTGTTTAATTGCCAGGGGTTATGGAATGTAGGATTATGGTAGGATAAGGGGATTTCCCCATTGACAGCTGCTCCCACAAACGCACCCATTATTTATATACGTAACTTCTTGTTCAGACAGTAAGAATTTAAACTGCCCATGACACCGCTGTACCCGTGATTGCTGTTTCCACAGCTGAAACATCTGGTTACATATAGCTGTCTCCCCCAGGAATTGTCTTTAATAGATGCAATTGGATCAGAGGTCGTTGTACTAAGGAGAGGCACAGCTCTGTGTCTGAAAAGGAAACCATTATTTCTAAGGTTAATCGTTGCTAGTTAATGCTTTGGTTCCCCTTCCCTTCTGGACTGGTGGGAGTACTCAGCGATTCTGAAGATCAGGCCCAAATCATAGTGTCTGGGGGCAGATTTTGGTCTATTCTACAGTGAATTTTAGTGGACTTACTCCACATTTAGGGCCCATTCCTGCACCATTGAGGTCAATGGGAATAGAATTGAGGCCTTACATGGTGTAATTGAGGTGGAAATCTGGCCCTTTGGAGAAACATCTGTTCATACCATAGAAACAGAATGGAGGTCCTTCGTGAAATGCACCCAGGCCTAGTCACTATGTCTGCAGGCTCAGCATTGTCGTCTTAAATTTGCCATTATGTACTAGTCTGACAAAAAATGTGATTCTATCTGTTACGGTCTCATACTTTCATCTACTGACCACTAAGTTCAGTCACACTCACGTGAGCACAATATCTTTGCAGGTCGGTCCTCTGGTGGCTGAATTTTGTCTCTTTCAGTAACGAATGAATTCAGTTTTATCCACTTACATATATAGGCTGGGATTCGGCAAAGTGGCCCTGGGGAGTAAAACACGCTAAATCCCAACTATCAACCAGATGAGAAAAACCAGCTTTGTTTCTTTGGGCTTATTTCTGCCACTCTAGGACCACACTCTGTGAAGTTCAGCAGAAATCAATGGGCCTACTTTCAAAGTGAGGTATCAGTCAGTATGAGTAAGGGTAGCAGAATCAAGTCCAAAGATACAACCCCAGATGAGCGACCTGAGAGACTGTGTTGCCCAGTGGATAGAGTTCTGTAGTGGGACTCAGGAGACTCGGGTTATATCCTTGTCTCTGCTGGCTAGCTGTGACCAAATCACTTCACTTGTCTGCACCTCAGTTTCCCCATCTGTGGAATGAGGATCATGGTACTGCCCTCCGTTGTAAAGTGCTTTGAGAGCTATAGATGAAAGGTGCTTTATTAAAAATTAACTGAAGAGTTGGTACATAGTGTGCCTACAGTCAAAGATACTGATCCTGATATCAGTCCTGTTACACATTAGTGTAACCCATTCTGCTGACTTCGGTATTATTCCTGATTCACCCAGGGTCTAAGTAAGAGCAGAATGAGGCGCTGCACACTAAATGGGAAGGTGAAACATAACAACAGAGCAAAGAAGAAGCAAGATAAAAAAGAGATCCGGCGCCAAGGAAAGTTAAAATACTGTTGTCAGGATCCAAACCCTTATTACTCAGAGAATTCTCCCGTTCAAGCCCATGAGTCACATTCTGACCTCTGGTGTGAATCTGGAGTAATTCGGAATGGCTGACATATCCTCTCTGAAATGTAGAGGGGAGTGCTAACATCTCTGGAGATACCAAAAAAGGGCTGCCACAGCTGGTTCTTGGATCTTGTAAAAATTAGGTGGTTTTTTTTAAACTTGGCTATTTTCAGGAGTGAGTTAAGCCATTGTTCCCTGGTTATTGTTCCGTGCCATTGTTAGTCTATTCATATATTAGCCCTTTGGCTGCTAAACTGGTTCTAACAAACTGCTTACATTTATTTTTAGAGTTGTGAAAATTGTGTGATGTGTTACAACTTGATACCATTGTGATTACATCGGAACTGAATGCAGAGTTAATCCTTTTCATAACCCCCATCCAGAATGGAGCTGCAGTCTCACAGTTCCCGGGCAGTGGATTCCCTACTCCTTGGAGCACAGCCAGCGGGTATTTGTGTGGAGAAGGCCCACTCTGTGAAGATGTGGTGAAGTCCAAAGCTCTGATCTTGTAAAGTGCGGGGTGCCCCCTGCAAGGTGAAGACTTTGGCTTCAGTGCAGCTCATCCGACTCACACTGAAGTTTTGCCACTGCCTTCCGTGAGAGCAGGAACAGGCTGTTTGGGAGTTGTGAGTACCTCATAAAGGATCAGGCCACAGTGTAGGAACTTATGCTGTGCAAAAATCCTGAATAAATGCCCAGTCCTGCTCCTATTGAAATTCATAGGCGCTTGACCTCAACTCCACTGGGAGCAAGATCAGGACCTTAATCAACATGCATGGTCTGAAAATAGGAAATTAAACAGCTGTTTCAGGGATGCTCCAGCTAAGCAATATGTGATCGTGTTAATTTGGGAGAAGTATCTCCCTTCCCTCTTATGAATATGAGAGGTAGCAAATGTTCTATTCCTGTCTTGTTCTCTCTTCCTGTTTTTATATATTCTTAGCTTTGAGCTTTTAGGGCTTAGCACAAGTAAGAAATGCAGCAATCTTTCTGTCTGAGCTGCTGTTAATTGAACTGGCCAAAAGGAGCAAGAAGAATATACTGTAGAAAAACCAAGTATAGTAAAATAACGAATGAACAGCACATGCTACCCTGTGATCTCTGTAAACACGGTAATGATCTTATCACTTTAAATCAAATGTTACCAGTTTTATTCCTTCATGGAAAATAATTTCTATGTCATCACCACGTCACTCGGAGAGAGAGAGCTTTAGTTCCTTGAACAGTGTGTGCAAATCTTCTTTATAAGAGAATTGCATTATTCTGTAGTGATGTGATTATCTGTTATCATCACACATGACCAGCAACTGCATCAGTTTAACATCTACCTTTAATATACATTATCTCAATATTTCCAAGTTTAGTCTTGAGCCTTTTAGCCTGTGATCCCTTATTTATTTTGCATACTCCCTGATTCTAAACATTCAGTGACCTCCTAACCAGGGAACATATAACTTTATTCTCCATAGATTAATATTTGGTTTGCATATTACTTGGGAGTGGCAGCAGAACAGCAAGAGCATGGGATTAGCACCTGGGAGATCTGGGTTCTTTTCCTCACTCTGCCATTGTTGAGTGACCTTAGCAAATCAGTTAACTTCTCTGTGCCTCAGTTTCCCCATGAATAAAATATTCGCCTCTACAAAGCACTTGGAGGTTTTTGGAGGAAAGATCCTAGAGAAATGCTAAGGGCTGTTTTTGCTACATATATTATGTCAAACTGTTTACCTCACTTTGTGGTTTGGAGATGTTTGGGCAGCTTTCACTCAGCACCAAAATTTAACAAATAAATGATCACTCTTTGCATTGCCCTGGGTAGTGACCTCTATATAAATCTAAAACATGCCACATCCCAAATTGGCACAAAATGACATTTCACAGTAGCTACTTCTCCAGGAATTCTGTGAAATAAATCTGTCTATCTAATCTCAACACCATAATGTCTGACCTCCTCCATGTTCCATTACTACAAGACACATGGACTTTTTAACCAACTAAGACTACAGCATCCAAAGTAACAAGTCACTTATATTCTAAGTCATTTCTGATGTATATAGATGCACTGTCCTCCTTTCCTTTCACTTCTGATGTATTTACAGGCTTGTCTGGGGCCCTCATCTCACCGTGTTGAGTATGAGTAACTCCCATTGTAGTCAACAGGATTTATTCATATCCGATGGGAGAAGGATTGGACCCATGTAATACAAAGACCATTAAAGATGATGACAGTCATAGGCCAGAGCAATCAGGCCTTAAATCTTCAAGCTACTGTTTCCCATGAAAACTAAGATACAAACGTCCCTTGATATATTTCTCCTAAGCAGATAGTGTGGGAATAATTGATTCTACAACTAAAATGGCACTGGACAGTTGTGTACCCATCTTGTGTATGTCATCTTGCCATGCATAAATGTAAGGCAAGTTACCATGTGTGTGTGTACACATGCGCACAGAAAAAGTACTCTACATTTGGAAGATTTTCCTTTTTTGTTTCTTTTTGCAGTACAAACACAAGGCCAGATTTTCACAGGTGTTGAGTGCCTACAGCTCCCTTTGAATTCAAGAGGAGTTTATGGTGCTCAGGATTTCTGTAAAACAGGTCTAGAATAATTGAGCATGTGAAATATTTTTAAAGTATGATCTTCGGGCAATTAAATAATTTTCAGTTTTACTTAAAATTGTTTCTTGTTAAACCAAAACACGGATGTATTTTACACTGGCTTTAAAGCCCCCTGAATGAGTGTGTTGAAAGCACTGGCCTGTTTCTCTCTCTCTCTCAAATTTCTTACTGGGGCTGTACAGAATTTTTGCTCTGTCTCTAGGCCCATCCAATGCTCTGTCTCTAGGCCCTCTGCACAGCCACCATGGTCATTCCCTACACCAATGCTAGCCTGCAGTCATTGAACAAGAAATGTACAGTGAGGTAGCAATAGATGTGACTAGAGTAGGAGAGGAATGAATCAGCAGTCCCTGGTTTTCAGCTGATGACTCTGCTTCATGATCATGATGAGGCTGGAATTAGATGGTGGGTCTCACAATACAATCAATGTGACTTTATTGCACAGTTGCAGAGTCCAGAGCTGAAGAAGACCTGTTAGGTCATCTGGAATACTCCCTTTTCCTGTATTGCCCTAACCTGAGTGACAAACCCAGTAAATAGGAAACGGGAATATACCATGTCTTCCTGAATCACACACACACATAAATGCTTTAGGGCGACATATCGGAGGCCCCAACTGATGTGAGATCGAATCAATGTTATAGTCCCTGGAAAGTTGAGGTACCATAGAATATGAAATTTCACTAAGAGCATGTGAAATTTAGCCCCATAAATAGCTAATATTAGCATGAAAACCCCTACACAAATATTAATACAGACACCTAAGAAAGTGCACAGGACTAACATACGCAGATTAAAATAAAGACAGAAAACTAGATAAGAGAACTCTTATATGCAAGTATCAAGACAGCCACGTAGAGGTAGAACACATCCAGGCACAAAGTTCAGGTACCATACACAGGTATCCAGTAAAATATTAACCTTCAGGAAGAACATCAGTTCTCAGATTCTGGCCTCACCGAAGTCCGATTGGATTGGACTGGACAAACAACAGGTGCACAGCTCCAATCTGAATGGATTTCTATTACCATCACTCTATAGCACCTACTCATTGCAGCAGATGTGGCCCACGATTTTGAGTCACGAGTACTGATTTTTGACTGCCTAACTTTGAGACCTTGGCTTTGATTTTCAGAACAGCTGAGCAACCACAAATTCTATTCATTCCGTTCCACCGCACCTCCTCTGAAAATCAGGCCCACGCTCTCACAGTCCAAGCCCCTGAAATATTGAGGTATCACTAAAATCCGTGGCCTCTTTTGAAAATGCGGCTGACACTCAGGTAGTCCCCCTGTCCCTTCACTGCCAGTGCTTCATGAGATCTAGATCAGTGGCTCGCAACTGACTGCTGTACCCCTTGCATGAGCCTGATTTGTCTTGTGTACCCCAAGCTTCACCTCACTTTAAAACAACTTGCTTACAAAATCAGATATAAAAATATAAACGGGTCACACACTAATACTGACAAATTGTTACTTGTCTCATGTTTACCATAACATTATAAAGTCGATTGGAATATAAATATTGCACTTACATTTCAAGATATAGATTATAGAACAGTATCAAGTCTTTGTATGAATTTTTAGTTTGTACTGACTTGGCTAGTGCTTTTATGGAGCCTGTTGTAAAACTAGTCAAATATCTAGACGAGTTGATGTTCCCCTGGAAGACCTCAGCAGTACCCTAGGGTGAAAACTCCAGCACTAGACATAGCAGCTGAGAGATCCACTAGGGGGCCTCTCTGTCCCTTATTTTAGAGGGGAAAAAATCCGATTTGGATTGCACAAATGGAAGCGAATGGAGACAGCGAGAGAAAGGGGAAAAAAAGAGGAATATTACTGGAAACAAGAGGGCACAATGATTTAGGGGAAACCCCTCGAAGCTGCGACTGTCCGTTTCCTGTCTTGTGCCAACCCTAACTGACCAAACGAGCTCTTTTTTTTAGAGGCGAGAGGGTTGCGGGGGGGTGGCAGCAAGGCAAAGCCTCCAGCCTCCACATTTGCCAAGCTAACTTGCAGCAAGAGCTGTCTAATTTAGGGGGTGGGGACTAGGGTGCTTCCTTAAACAGCAAGGAGCGCGCGAGAGGTTGGGCACAGGAGGGTGCGTTTCCCCTGGCCGCCCGTGGCCGCGGCGTTGGGGCAGCCGAGAGGCAGCCGCTCGCCTCCTGGATGTGTCATTAGCACGTGGGGCTGCGCCGGGCGAACTTTCGAAGGGTATTTGTCTCCAACTTGGACGGAAACTCCGCGGAATCGGAAACGTTTCTGAATGGTGCAAGGATCCAGTCGCCTCTTTCTGGTTTGGTGGGGTGGTCCCCCCCTCCCCCTTCTGCTTGTCGGGTTGGGATTTTTCGCTCCCCCCCCCGCACCCCCCCATATCCTGGGCAAATGTAACAGATTTTTGTTTTTAATGGGAAATGTCACGTCCCGGTTGCACGATGTTTTGGTTTTTTTTTACAAGGGCAAAGAGGAAGGGTGGGAAAAAAATCCTCAACGTGGTCAAATACCAGCTTAAATATCCGCCTTCTAGCGAATGGGCGGGGGGGGGAGGGGGTTACCCATTGCTTCTCTCCACTTAATTGTCAAGTCTTTGCCGTCCGTAATTGGGAGACCTGCTTGTCTGAGGATAGGGCAGGGCACGAAGAGCCCCCCCACCCCCCCGTGTCCTGTGCCCACCACCCCGAGAGAAGGTAACCGGATTTTCAAAACGATTTTCCCTTCCTTCCCCTTGTGTAAACTTCTGCTTTCTGTAGGAAAAGCGGCTCCGTTTCGGCTCCCATGTGCAGACAATGCCTAGTCAGAGATGCTCTTCCGTGGTGCAGGGGCTCGGCCCTGCAAGCGGCTTTGCACGTTCCCCCCGTGGGTTCAGTCGCAAAGCGGTAACCCTCGGGCTGGCGAGGAGGCTAAGCCCCGGATCCGGATTTCAGCGGGCAGGGCAGCTGCCCCGCTTAGCTTCTGACACTTGCCAGTCGCAGCAGTTCTGGGGCGGATTTCAGTCCCTGCAGCAGAAGCCCTGCTTGATTTCCTCCCACGCGGGGGGGTGGGGGGCAGTGGTTTCAAGGCGAGTTTCCTAAAGTTAGGGGCTCCCGTGCCTGGATTGTGTGCCGCTATGACAATGCCAATTTGCTGCGAGGTGATTTTTTAAAACCATCTCCAAAGGCCAGATCAGGTGCTAAATCCCTATTTAAAAAAAAAAAAAAACAAAACCCTTTAAACCGCGTGTTTTGCTCTCGGTGTCCGTTCGGGTGAATTGGGCGAGTCTAGGGCTGGGTCTTTGCGGGCGAGATGAGAGGTTTGTGGATTCAACTGGCCTACAAAGTCCCAGTTCTCGGCTCCCAGGACCTGCAGTGCCATAGGGCAGTGAAACAAGTGAAGAATGACAACAGCTGAAAGTTGGGGAGGGGGGAGATCTTGGTTTTAAAAAATAATCATCATTCTGAGGGCTGTTAACTCTTGCGCCCCCACCCTGGCCTTGTGCTGTTGGGAAAGGTTCTGCCTGGGCTTTCTGAGCTGCACAGATCAGCAACAGGGTTGTTGTGTTTAGGGTGACCAGACAGCAAGTGTGAAAAATCCGGACAGGGTGGGGGGTAATAGGTACCTATATAAGAAAAAGTCCCTATAGGGCTGTCCCTATAAAATCAGGACATCTTGTCACCCTCGTTGTGTTTTACAGATTTCCAGGTACTAGATGTGTGAGTTCTGAGTTTGCTCCTCATCCAGGGGATAGAATTTTAAAAATTCATTTTAGATGATGGTTACATGTATTTCTTCACCCCTGGGGAAAAAAAAACAAACCAACTCACTTCTTTTATATTCTGAGTGTATCTAATCCAAGATCCCCCTAAGCAAATTTATTATCATCTATTTCTTTATTCAGATATGAAAGCTCAGAAGAAGGTTTTGTTTTTGTTTTTTTAACGGAGGGTTATCAGCAATGGGCTGGCAATGGTGTCTGGCTTGGAGGGAGAGGCCACTAACTTTTTATACTAGCTGGGATGTTGTAAAACCAAAGAAGAGCCGTACCATAAAAATTTCACTCTGGGAATTTTTAAATGCATTTTGCCTGAACCTCAAGAAAATGCCAGACATTTGCATGTGGTGAACAGTTTCTGTTGTAATTAATTATGACTTTATTGTATCACTTTGAGGCCCCATGATTCTTGACTGCATTGTACTAGCACAATTTGCACATAATTCTGGAAAGCGTATTTTAGGGGAAACACTTTAAAGCTAAGTGCACTGTCAACATTGGGATTCTTTACAAAATCTGAATTCTCTGCAGTAGTATAGAAGTACCTGAACTGTCTGTGTGCTCACAGGGCTTGTTTCTTCCAACTCTCACTTTCAGAAAACACAGCTGATCAGATTTTTCTAAACGCGATAATTTATTCATATATTAAATAGCTTGGCCCATTATATCTCTTCGTGTTAATATTCTTCTATCACCAACCCCCAAAACTTGCCCTAAAGTTTGTCCTTAATTTATGATCTGCTCCTTACAGCTCTAAATCTTGCCTATTCATACCTAGCTTTTAGTGTGTGTCTATGAATATATATATATATATGGGTGTGCATGTATGACTATATATATAGTGCCCTTTTGCACTGTATGTGTGTGTGTATATATATATTATACACACGCACACTGTATCTCTCTCTCTCTCTCTCTGTATATCTGTATCTATAGATATATATACAAACAATGCAGAAGGGCACAATCACTAATATGTATATATATATATATATAAAATGATCATGCCCTTCTGCATTCCCATTAACTTTTTTCCTCCTCAAGTTCTTATGCAGGAAATATTTTGATGGCTAAAGAGTTTTGACTTCTCCTTTTTAAAGGCTAGAATATTGAAATAGAAACATGGAGCAAGGCCAAGTAGTAATTGTGTACAAATTGTATAGAATTTAATTGAGAATGATCACCTTTTTTTGGAATTTTTGAAACATCCTATAGAACTTAACAGATTTTTGTTTTTAATGGGTAATGTCTCATTTTAATATCTCTGCTCCAGAATTATATAAGGATGATTATATATAAATATAGAAATCATAGCTTCTATTTTGAGTTTTCTGTAGGATTCTGAGGACCCCTATCAGTTTCATCCCTATCAAATTCTAAAGGACTCATTCATAACAGTAATAATTATTATGTACATAATGCTTTTTGTTGAAGAATCCCAAAGTGCTTTGCAAACATTATTACACACATACACACACAGAGTATGTAAGATTAAAACATTTGCATTCTGACATTGTACATTGCACAATCAAATAATAATCTTCCAGAATGTATCAGAGGCATATTAGTTTTAACCCACAAAGAATTGTTGCCCATGTGTACACATTTCTGATGTTTTTAGTTCATGACTTGAGCATGCCGTCCCTGAAGTCAGTGAGTGCTGGATTCGGCCTGATATTTTTATAAAACATTGTACGAAAAGCTGGGTGGGAAACTTTCTTTGAAACAAAATTTCAAGGGACTTTTTTTATTTTCAAATTTCTCCCCATCCCACCAGTTTTCCACCTCGCTTTGATGGAAAAGTATGTGAAAATCAGAAGTAAAGGCAAAAATCTAAAGTGGTGGGTTTGCCCCAAGATTATAAATGTTGTCCTTGTCAGACTGGGTGTGATTATAGAAAGTAAGTTCTGTCTCAAGACTGCATGCCACCCCTCCTCCTTAGGGATCATTAGCCTTAAACTACATTAATCTGTAATGAAATCACAGCAATCTGATTCTAATCAGTTGCCCTGAAACATATGGGAGCTACAGCAAGACGAGCGAAGGTTGCACATTGTAAAAGTACATAGGGCGTACAGAGCTGTATCCTGCCATCAAGTGTTATGCGGGATTGTTGATTTCAGTGGGGATTTAGGCTTAAAAACTGATGGTATGTTGTAGCCTGTAGTGTGGAGATGTGGGAGAGATGTCTACTGCTGCATAAATCACTTCTGAATCCATTTTTGTCGTCTTTCTACCTCTCCATCCCACTTTTTGGACATCACTTTTTCTGTTTCAAGGGAAGTGCAATTTTGAGTCAAGATTATACATGTTATTTCTCACTATTCAATCTCTTGGGACTATCTGATGAGACAGCTAAAGTTTTTCTTTCATAAGGAGAGTTTCTTTCCTGTGGTTTGCTTTATAAAGTTCCATAAGCTGCCAGGTTTAGCTTTTGCCAGGTTTATAACTATCTGAAATACCTTACTTCCAGCAATGGTGGTTTTTTTCCTCTCCTCCCTTGGTGCATTTTAGGCCAGAATTGTCAAAAATGACCTTTGGGTTTCCAAATTTTGGGTACCCAGTTTGAAACCTATTAAAAGGGACTTATTTTCAGAGGTTGTGTGCTCAGCTGTTTCGGAAAATCAGGCTCCTTTAAGAGTCTCGATTTGAGCATCCCAAAACACTCATCATTTCTAAAAAGCTTTTTCTTTAACCATGTCATTCATCAAGGTGAAAGGACAAACTTTTTCAAGCACAATCCATCTGTTTTGAACTAGAGTGGATGCAGCTGTTTATCACTGAGAGAACTCTAGTGACAGACGTGCTGATATTAGGAATTGTATTTTTCCCATTCATCTTCATTATTAATATTTGTTTAGATTTCAGTGGCACGCACAATGTGCAAGGCACATTCTAAACATAATCCCTTCCCCAAAGAGCAATACAGGCTAATGGAAAACATTTTTTGGCATCATTAAATTGTTCGATTTAACCATTCTGATTGGATTAAAAAATCAGACTTGAATCTAAAATTCCCTCAACTCCGAAGTGATTTTGACAAATTACAAAGTAAAAATAATAACCTTTTTTTTTTCCTAATTGGACATGAAGCATATTTAGACTAGGCATCAGGTTTGGCCCAGCCAACACCTTGTAACAGTAAATGTTTCAAACTTCTACTGCAAGTGGTTGCTCTGATGGGCAGTTTTCTTAACTGATTTTACTGTCTATCTGTATTTCATAATGTCCTATGCTTTCTGGGTTGCAGGCTCAGTGAGGTTTCTTCCTGTTAATAATGGGGCTTTGTTTTATTTTCACTTCTTAACTTTGCGCCTCTTTTGCTAATCTTTCTCAGTGTACAAATAGACTTTCCTCAGCAGTCAGAGTTGACAGCATGTACCCCACTATAACCTAGTTCTGGGCAGAGCTGCTTGTCTCTCTCTATGTCAGAACCTTTACTGTGAAGTTTATTACACTGTAAGGCTGACATTTCCAGCCTTCTGAAAGAGTTGGTATATATTTGGCAGGTCCTATTCCTTTGGCACAAAAAAGGGCTGTGTTTTGTCTGTGATAAGCCCTGAAAGAAAACTATCTGAGGAGTAGGGAGAGGGGTGGGGTTCGTGCTGGATTCTCACTACTTGAACTGTGGAGAGAGAAGCAGAATGTTTGTTTGCAGGGTTTAGGAACCACTGTGGCTCGATGTTTGCAAATAGAGACCTTCATGATAGGGAATCCCAAAAGCTGATAGTCTGAAGAGTTACAGCGGGGTCTGGACCCTAATGAGCCTGGAGAATCTGTTTTACACATGTATGTGACTGCAGGAGTCTTCAATCTGGATTACATTCTGTATCGAGTGTCTGGCTCTTTGCTCTGCCGTTCAGCACAGGAGAGGGCCCAGATTTTCACAAGAGCCAAGCACCCCACTTGTACCCAACATGCTCTGCTCTTTTCAGAATCTGGCGCCCCTGTGCACCCCCATGGTGAATGCAGCGCATGTGGCGTGCCTGCTGTGTATAACATAAGCTCTTTCTAAAGTGCAGCTCTTAAAGAAACATTGTCATGAACTACGATAGGAATGTTTGCACTTTCTTTTAAACATTTCTGAATGATGATAGGAATGTTTGCACTTTCTTTTAAACATTTCTGAATGATAAAGGAAAGACAGTGCTTCCAAATTGTTAATGCTGATCAGAGCTTCCCTCCCCACCTGTATCTGAATAGCAAAACGTCACCGATTCCAAATGGAAGAGATGGGGTGGATGAATGGCTAGGACCCATCGCAATTTGCTGGATGTTGCTCTATCTGTCTTGGGGTTTTATTCAACCCCCATCACTGTAGTATCTGAGCAGCTTCATGTAAAATCAGTAGCAATAGCCAGTCCCCATGGACTTCAATCTCTGGTGTTTCTCCTGTTTTGGGATAACAGCTCTGCTTGCTAGAGAGTTTTTGTGATTTTTATTACTTTGTTAATTGACTTATTGCTATGGGAACCCCCAAAAGGATATTGTCCAATGAACAGGTTAAGGATTCATGACCCGTCTGATCAGTTTTTGGGTCGTTCACATGGTTACCCTCCCAGGGCCCAAGAGAGATGACTCAGAGCTGCTGTGGATTCCACAGGATCTGTGTGGATCCTGGAGGATCCAAAGGTTCTGGTCGTGGAACCCTATGTTTTACACATGCTGGTAGTGTGGGGAACATCCTGTTTCTCTCCAGACTCCCCTGATAATTTGGGGAAACTCCTTAAAAGTGTCCCAGGGTCCTCTATCATGGGACAGTCCATTCCCATTTTCCATTGCATTGCTCATGGTTTGAATATATTCCCCAGTAAGATTAGCTATTGTGGCACCCATTATGAGCACCTCCTATAGGGACCTTTGGTCTTGGTCACAGATATTTATTTACTTGTAAAGAGTCCCACCTGACCAAGGCTTCTGGGCCCTACAACAGACAATAAAAATGTAACAATAATAATAAATAACAATGAAATGCACCCTATTAAAAGAGCTAATAAAACACTGATATTATTCTAACAACTTCTGGGGACTGGGACAGGGTCAGTCCTCCATAAAATGGGAATATAATACCGACCTCCTTTGTAAAGAGCTGTGAGATCTAGTGAGGAAAAACACTATATGGGCCTGATCCTGCTTTCATTCACTTTAGTTGAAAAGCTCCCACTAACTACAGTGGAGCTAAAAGCTAGATATCTTGAATCTCTTTAAACTGCATTGTCAATTTTCTCTGTTTTAGGAATTACTTAGAACTAAAATGCCAGAATAGCGTTCTTTCAGAAATGACACTTTCCTTTATAATTCGATGAAGAACACAGTTTGAAACATGTTTAAATTTAATTTGATACGCTGTCAAAACTATTCAGCAAATAACTAGACAGCAAGCTAAAACAGTTCTTGAACCAAAGGTTTTGTGGATATGGAAAAACCTTTAGTCAGATCTGTGCAGTATTACAAAGGACTTGGATTTTGACTCCTATGCTATCCACAGGGTTAAATTCAAATATGTAAGCGCAGTAGTTTAACGAATAAGTTCCAGAAGCTATTTAACTCTCGGCTTCATTACAGAGCAGCGATCAGGTTGAGTTAAGCAGAATTGCTGTATGTTGAAACATCTGGAATAATACCATATTTCCACGAAAAGGAATTTTTTTTAGGAAGAGCAAGGATGGGCTGATATTTGAAAGAATGGAGCTAATAGCAACCTACAAATGCTGGAAAACCAATTAAGAATTTATAGCGTGAAAGAGTAAGACCTTGTCAGGAATCGTAATTTTGACCACAATCTCTTTTAAAAACAGCAGCAAAATCGCTTTTTAAAAACTCAGACTTTCCCAGCTATGATCAATGGGCAGCCTTAAGGTCTGGTGGCAGTGCTCAGTTTGTTGGAAATAGACTTCTTAACATATAATGGAGTTTATTCCTATTAAATAAGTCATGGCAAACATATTTGGAGCTTTCCAGGCTGGGTGGTAGCAAAATATCTTGTTTGGGGAAACAAATCAAAAGATTTTTCGTTATGAAACAACAATTTGAACATAGATCAGTTTAAATGAGCTTGATTTTAAAAACACTTTTAAAATTATTTTGATAGGTCCTAGAAGAAATAATGTCCTCTAGTCCACTTTTAAATATATCTTTTATAATTCAAGGGATATTGTTAATGAACTTTTAAATCTAGGTTGTATTTTAAAATTATTATTTTGTACCAAACCTAATAAGAATATAAATGTGTAATCTATAAATGTTATTTCTTACTGACTTCAATAAATACATTTTGGGGAAGGGAAAAAAGGGATTCAAATACAAATGCAACAACCATGTACAAAATGAGAACTAGAAAACTAATCTAAACAAAAGTGAATTGATCAATTTACTTTTAGTGAACAAAATACATAAAAGTAAACAAATGTCACAATAATGAAAAGCACATTCAGATATTTACAGCTCGTGTCTTTTTAATGTCATTGTGGTGTTTTCAGTAACACAGTTAATGATTTTTTGTATATTAACAGTACCTGTCTGAAATTAGTCCGCCCTAAAGACCTGAAAAACAACCTGAAAATATTAAGTGTTAGAAAATAATTTACATTTAAAAAAAAAATCAAACTTCAAGTACACTGAGTAACTTATCTGGCGTAAATTTCAAATAAATGTCCCCAATCTTAGTTAATAAAGAGGTTTTAGAACTTAACCCAATATAGCTACCGACTCTAACAGACTTCACGGAATCATTTTATAATGTTTGTCTGTTGCAGTTATAAGTGGTAAATTGAGATTAGAATTACAGAAAGCCTCAGACTAAATTTAGCGCTGGGATACATATACTGCACTCACTTCATTGGGAGAGTTTGGTTCGCGTTGAGCTAGTTTAGCATCTCCTTGGGGGATAAATTATAGTCTGAATGAGGACATTCACACTCATTTATGACATTAGTGCTATATGCAGTTGGAAGTTCTGCATATGTTGAGGCTGTAAAACTAACACTATCTCTTCCCTCCTCCAAGGACTTTATTTAATTTCTTTATCAAGAGCCACTCACTAAAAGCTACTAGTCACAATGAAATGGAGGCTTTTTTTGACAGTGGTTCTCCACTGAGATCTTTGCAAACAGAGCAATAATCTTCTCTCAGCAAATTCTCTATGGAGTGACTTTATCTTGTGGTGATTGCAGGGAGCGGAGCAGTTGTTTCATACAACCCTATTTTAAAGTGTAAACATTGCAAAGAGTAAGGAAAATGCTTGCTAGCCAATATGGGGTGTTATATAATATAGTTTGTCTAAAGTTTTGACATATTTTTTAACACTGGGATATTGTATATTTTTTAATCTGTAGCTTTATTTCAAAACATCTGGTGGGAGTTTAATCGTGAACGATAAATTGGGATTTTATATTTATGCCACATTGTATGTAACCAAGAATGGAGTTGCAACTCTCCAAGGAAATAGTGCTGCGGCTGTAAGCAGTTACGACAAATCCTCAGCTGGTGTAAACTGGCTTCGCTCCACGAAAGTCAATGGAGCGACATTGATTTACCCCAGCTGAGGTGTAATTTTTATGAACAGTAATATTTTCTGACAAACATCTGGAGAGTCTTTTCACCTGGATCGTTGTTATGAATATTCCATGCTAAAGAAATGTTTGTAAATGATGGTGCGCTGTATTATCAATATGAAACAGTGCTAAAATCAGAACTCGGAGATATCATTTTGAAGCACATTTTCGAAAGACAAATATTTTATAACTAGCTACTAGGGTTGCATGAACACTGAATGACAGTCAGCCGTTTTCAGGCTGTAAACAGATGTCAGTGTTTAAAAATAAAATTATAAATACGCTTTTGCAAAACATAATGGTCCAGATCCTCAGCTATTGTAAATGGGCATAGATGTTGACTTCAGTGGAGCTATGCTGATTTACACCAGTTGAGGATCTGACCCAACTATCTACAAACAAAGGCACTTTTTTTCCTTGGAGAGTCACAAGTCCATTTTGGATTAGATACAATGTGGTGTAAACATCCCAAAATAGCTTTCAAAAGTAAATTCCCACTAGACTGACTTGACTGGAGTGATGCCGATTGACACCATCTGAGGATCTGCCCTGAACAGAGTTGTTTTCATGAAGTTTCTTAAACTTCCAATACTCCCCAGCAGTGCTGCAGACCTGAACAGCATCACTGAACTATTGTGTGAAACTCAGGAAGGAAAATGGCTTTAAACAAAAGTGAAACTGAGCAGGCTGTTTTCATTGTCTGAGCTTGAGGAAAACACAAAAAGGGATTGGACAGCACATGTAGGAAGGGCAGAAGTTTTCCAAACTCAGCAGAGTCCTAGCTGTGCAATAATTATGTATGCTGTTTATTTGATTATTATACAATGCAGGATTCAGGACAGCAGGCATTAACCAATAAACCTGATGCCAAACCCTATTAAAGTCCAGGAGAAGACCACCACATTGACCTCAGTGGGAGCAGAATCAAGCACAAACAGGATACTATGGACCCAATCCTGCCACCCTGAAGTCAATACTAAAACTCCTATTAACTTGAGTGGAAACAGGATCAAGCCACATTTTTATAAATACAGTTTTATAATGTATAAAATATAAATTTACTTTTTTCAGTCATTTACTGTGCAGTTCTTGGGAAGAGTAGGGAAGAGTAAGCCATTAAAATATATATGCTGATACTGACTAAAATTTCAAAAGCTCCTAAGTCACTTAGAAATCTACGACTCATTTACAGGACTTTTACTTTTTTTCCTCTGGAAAGTGCAGATTTGGATTGACCAAAACACTTTGTGAATTTATATCCAATTCACTAAATTGTTTCAGTAAAAAAATGAAATCTGAAAAAATTGAAACGTGTTCTGACATTTCCTAAACCAAAAGTTTTGATTTTTCTAATTGAAATGACTTTGTTTGGAATTTTACTTCCAGTTTAATTTTTTAAAAGGTTTAAAAAATGAAATTTGCCCTCAACTTTTTCAGTTCTCCTAAAAAAATCATTTCAACCTGAAACAATTTTTCTCCCCAATTTTTTTTGCTTGTCCAACAAAACAAATACTCAGTTATTCACACAGCCCTGAGTTTGAAAGTGGAGCTTAGACACCTAAGTCAGTTAGGCACTTTTGACAATGTTATCCTTTGCACATTTTGTCTGGAGAATATTACACAGATTTGCTTAACTTTTATATCCTTCTTACAGACACTTTTTTTCTTTTCATATGTTTTTAAAGGTATGGACATACGAAGCAGCCACTGTAACAGATTGTTTTACTGTTTGAGTAAAAGGTGTAGTCAATTGTTTGAGTACAGTCACAATTCGTTCTTAAAAATATTCAAGAGACTAAATAACTGAACTTAGCCAAATGTATTGTCTAAAGACAAACAGTACAATACGAAAAGGAGACATACATACAATGCGTCTGGGAAGCAATTCTTATCGTACAGCATGGTCACCTGACATAGAAGTGTGCTTTGGAAATATGCATTTAACCTAGATAAGTTTATAGTATGAGTTTTACAAGTTACAGCGTACTATACATCACTAAAATCCAACCTATCAATTTGAAACAGTTCCTTAACTTGTTTTGTTCTGTATTTTTCTTCTTTCTCTTTTGGATACTGTATTCTAAACCAGTTGCCTGTGAAAATACCTATGCTAGGACATAGACCGTATATGTTTTGCATTTAACAAGTTCTGTATTAGCTAGTGCCAATGCTGACGTCAGCTTTGCCAAGTGTTATGGGATACTTAGCATGAGTGAACGTAATTGTGGGAAGGGCATAATACATTCAGTTAAAGTAACTTCCCAACACTTATATTATCCCTGTGCACATAATACCCATTAATATGGTTCATACTACGCCTAACATATATGTATTGGCTAACAAATCATTAGAGATCATATTCAAATACATTCCCTATAGGCAACATTGCTTATAGATTGTGTACGTCTTGGTCGGACTGAACGTTGGGATTTTACTGCTGCCCATAAACGATGATAACCTTTACTCATATGGATCGTATGTGTTAGCAACAGAAAAAAGGACAATGTTTAAAATATGAACTCTATGTTGCTGACCATTCTAGCTTATTTAATGGAATTTAAAAAATCAGAGACCTGCTCCTGTGACCTTTACTCACACAAGCAGGCTTTTGAATACAAAATTGACACCCCCCCCAAATATATAGCATGTGTCCAACTATCACTTACAGTATGTCTAGCAATTGTTTCCCATCGTTAGACATTCTAAACAATTTACAAGGGTGAGATCAAAGTGGAAAAAAGTCCGTTTACAAATTCCCCAGTACATAAAAGCCGTGTAGAGTTTGAGCTAAGCAGAGATACTGTCTAATAAAAGACTTTTTTTTTTTTTTTTGGAGGAAGGTTTTCTTGTATTTAATAGTAGATCAATGTAAATGCCCCAAAACACTGAGACTCAATGTGAAAGGAGAGACAATGTTAGGGTTCCATGTGAAATCTTTCTGGCAATCTAATATTTTTTTCTTTCTCACTTTCCCTGGTGACTAAAATGTGCTCTTTCATGAATTTACTGACACTAAACAACATGTGACTGGATTGGTTGAAAGTGGTAGCCACAATTTATTAATTATCGTAGCTATTTTTTTTCATGAAGGCAGATGCTTCTTACAGAATTGACACAACCTTCTTCACTAATCCTTATAATCAAAATCATTGCTGTCTTGGTTGGCCATTGAAAATTGATTTGTACATGCTACACGCTAATTGAAATCTCTTGATCTGTCACTATTAAAAGAGGTTTTGATCCGGGTGGGGAGGTCCCCCCCCCCTTTCAAATTGGTCCAGCTGGCACTACTGATAGGTCATGTGGATTCCTTATTGAGAAGCCAGTTTGTTTATTTCAGCCAACTTGCCTGAGCATGAGTTTCTGTTGCAAAACCATAAATGGTAGCAGTTATGTTTCAAGAAGTGGAGTTTTGTGTTGACTCCCTTCAGTTTTTTCACCTTCTAGAAATGAAGGAGATTTGATTTTCCTGCAGTTATGAGCTGGGAATAACTCTATGCTGAGGAGGCAGAACGATACAACAAGAAAAACACTCAAACATCCTGTAATGTTCTGGCTAATAAAATGTGACTTTACACAAATAACCAGGCCTGACCCGTGATTTATTGACTGCACCCTGTCATGTGATGGGCCCTCAGCTAGTAATAACAATACTTCACATTTTCTTTGGAGGATTGTTTCCCAAATACAAGCTAACTAATCCCCCTAACACCCTTATGAAATAACCATTATTCCCTTTCTGCAGGGCTTGTAATTTGCACAGCCTAGCATCAGAGCTACCAGTACAGATTCCTTAGTACCGATCCTCTGTCTTCAGCATATGGTCCTTTCCTATCATGTTCCAGTCCCCCAAGGTCATATAACTATTTGTGTGATATCAATACAGGCTCTAGAGGCAATTTTAAAAAATGGAAATCAAATTAAGCTTTTATTTGAACACTCACGTTGCACAAGGCAGAATATTCGGCATGAGAAAGCGTGCTAGTAGACAATAGGTAAAGGTATATGGTATATTAATGTTACTAATCTTTGGTAATAGCCATTCCAGGTAAACTAAGGATGTTAGACATAATTTTGTAAGAAAAGTGTGCACTTAAAATCTAAAATCAGACTCATGTTGAACCTTGCGTATTTTATCAGAGCTTGTCAATAAACGGATGTCTAATAAATTCACTTCACTTATTGGGCCTCAAGGAATTGGGGAATTTACATGACCCATTGGATCAGATTAATGGCCCTGGTTCAGCAAAGCACTTAACATGCTTAACTTTGAAGCATATGAGTAATCACATCTCTCTTCAGCAAATTAATTAAGCATGTGCTTAACTTGGAGCACATAATTACTCCTGGGCTTAAGTGCTTTGCCATATCAGCACCTGGGAATTCTAAAAAGTTCTGGTGTGTGTGATAAACGGGTGAATCTGAAGGTGCTTTTGGGCTGGGGTTTTCAAAGAAACCTGAGGGAGTTAGGCACCCAAATCTCATTAAATGTCAATGGTACGACAGTGCCAGTCCTTCACTTAAAAACCCATATGTTGTAAATAGAACGTGTTCCTTGGCATTATTCATAATTCCTTCTTTAATTAAAAGGAAAACCATTTTAAAAATCTAGTTTGCTTGGCCCTTTTTTCCTGATCTTTGCTTACTATTTTTGCCTTGCTCGGCACTTTGGCCAAGGCACATCACAGAAGGCTGTTGTTCTGCTGGTGGTGGTCAGCTGCATTGTCAGGTTCTTAGTGCTGTAGTGGTTGAATCTTTCAGCCCATGTTTAAAGTGGAGCACATGTTTGTGTCTTGTTGAATCAGGGCCTTACATGCTTTAGGTGACTCTTCATTGGTTTAAAAGCAACTGTTTCCATTACAATTTTAAGTCGACACATCTCTGATGATAGGATCGCACTGTGGTAAGCACAATACATATCCTAGGCAGGTGTTTATGATACTAAGGTGGGTGTCTTTAAGTCAAATAAATATTAAATAAATGTCTGATGTCTCTTAAATGCAACAGGGACTCTGTGTGCCATATTCTGATTTCAGTTATACCTGTGCATGGCCAGGCTAAAATCACTAATTTTGGTGGCGCTGCTCTGGCCTAATGCAAGTGTAGCTGAGATCAGAATCTGGCCTGCCCTGAGGTTGTTTAACAGACTCTAACCTCCCATTTTATAGCTCCTTTGGTACAATCTTCAGTATCAAAACTTCCTCGAGCAGCCCATTGGGCCGGATCACCCTTCATTTAGAGTAACCCAAAGAGGAGAACCCCTTGGGGAGTTTCTCCCCAGTTAATTAGTCAGGCATTGCAGGGGCTGGTGCCAACCTCTGCAGATCCCAAGGGAGCTGCATAACCCCAGAATCCTCACCGCAGAGTTCTGGTGCCTTCGTGCTAGTGATGGATTCCCAGCACTTCCCCTCCTGTTCTCTTTTCCCCAAGCAATGTAGTACCCAGCTCTCATGCCCACAACACTCCCCCCCACCCCCAAGTCTGTGCTTGGTTTAGTGGTTTATCTTTGTCAAGGGTTAAGGGCTTAGCTTAGTTCTGTGATGATGATGATGCTGGCATGTGTCTGGAGTCCTACTGAACAGCAAAGCCGACATTGTGATCATTGGCAGCCATATACCATTGGCCAGTTTTGTCCCACTCATGGAGGGTGTAATACAGTAGCTGTCGGAAAGACTTCTTTGTTTATTATGGTGACTAACTGTTTTATTTAATGTAATTTGAGTCAGGTACTGTAGGTGCCTTGTTCTGTCCTTCTGGTATGCGAGTCTCCTGCACATAAGTAACAGTGAGGTCATTGCAATGGGGTGAAAGTGTTAGATGAGCATTAAAAGTTACTAGTTGAACTTTGCATTGTTGGGTTGCTGTTTTTCCAAGTAGACTCCATGAAAAATCTGTGTGGTGTGTTTGATTCTCCAAACCTGACAGGTTTCAAAGAGACCCTGGCAAGCTTAATAGGCCTCAAATGTACTCTCCCCTAAAAATAACTTGGGCTTTCCAGCTCTTCTGATACAGGAGGGGGAAAGGCTCTTCCAAACTGAGGACATCAAAGCAAGTAAAATGCAGATGGTTCTAAATGCTCCTAACCAGCCCTGGGGACTGGGTGTTTTTCCAGTCAGCATTGGTACTGCCCCTCCTTCCCTCTGCACGTACTCTCTGCTCTTGGATGTTTTAGTGCTCCCATATAACATACTTGCCCTTTCAAGAGTTGTATCTTTCAAAGGAATCTATGCATCAGTTAGCACAGTAAACTGGGCTCTCTGCAGTGGAGGTAGATAGGTGTAGCAAGGGGCAGTTGAATCTTCCTGCAGCAGGAGAGATGGCCTCTGTGCTGCATGAAGTATGTGGTTTCTGTTCCTTTTGTAACTTTCATGTGTTGTTTTATCTGGACAGTCAACATGATAAGATGTGGCACCTCAGGGCTGAGTCCTGTAACCCATATTCACGTGAGCTGCAGGATCAGACCCTGAGCTTGCTACTGGAAGAATCTGAAGAATAAAGAAAGGGTTTGGGTTGATATTGATGTTGCTCAGATGATCTTGCCAGATACCAGCTGTAGCAGTGAAAGGGTGGAGTCTGACCTTCCATTCCTCCCACTGGCTTTGCTCACAAGAATGGTTTGGGCAGAGCGACAGGAGGGTGCAGCCAGCACACAAGCTGTGTCCCCCCTCCCACCCCAAACCAAAATGGTTGGGTCTAATTTCAGACCTATCATCAACGCTGCCTGGCAGTCTCTTTTTAAACAGTTGCCTTTTAGTGTGGCTAGTAACTTGCCTGACTCTCTGAGCTAGTAACCTCTTGATGGCTGTCTGCATTATCCTGCACATCTGGTACAACTGCACGTTGCTTGAGTCACGGCATGAGGCATGGCTGACATAACAGGGGCCATGAAGTTATATGCATTTATTTGTACTCCGAGGTCACTGATTTAATATTTCCTTGGAGATCTGTTATATCATTCTAAGATGATGCTCAGCCCCAATCATAATTTCAAGAACAAATTGGAGACAAGGCTCTATTCATAAAGATAGTATGTTCTTCTAGAGGCTAAATACCATAAATAACTGATTTTTGGATGCATGCATTGCCAGCATCTCTCAAAAGACGTTAATAAATTCCAAGGCCACATCTTGGAGCGTCAGCCGTTTTCTTGATGTTCTGTCCATTGGCTCATTTAAATACAATCAGATTCAGCTTTAAGAACTGTAATGTGTTTTTAGATTTCTCAGACGATTAACGTATTTTCAACTGCACTGGGTCTAGTTTAAAATAAAGTTCTGAGCCTGCTGCCCTTCAGATCAGCGATAAAGCTCTCATTGACTCCAGCGGGAGCAGGATGAGGGGCTGCAGTTTAAAGCGCCAGCTCCTCAGCTGGTGTGAATTGGTGTTGGGCCATTGGCTCTGCTGATTCGCACCAGCTGAGGAACTGGGCCTTTATTTGGGGTACAGAACATTTTGTTTTCACTTTTTGCATTGGAAAGGAAACTGTCAAAGTAAAAGTCACGCTTTAAACAAACAACCTTTTGTCTGTTATTAACGACCCCTTCCGATGATTAAAGCTCAAAGAATTTTAAAAATCTAATTTACTTCTCATGCTTGATGATTTTTTTTCTTTGCCTTGTCTTATTTTTGCATTTTGCTGAGCTTAGACTCAGAGCCAACAAAGCATGTAAACTTACCTTGAAACACACGACTTGTCCCTCTGATGTCAGTGGGATTTAAGCATGTGCTTAAGTGCTCTGCTGAATGACAGTGGGATTGCTCACCTGCTTAAAGCTAAGCACATGCTTAAATGCTTTTGTTGACTTGGAGCCTTGGCTAGTGAAACTAAACTGCTGGATCTTGCTTTCCATTTCTGGGGCACTTGGCATAGTGCGGCTCTGTCTGGACTTGCAATGCTAAAGAGGAATTTTCAATCCCAAAACTCTTAGCTTGAGAACTCCTCGGAGCAGGGACTGTCTTTCTTGAGCGTTTGGAAGAACCAATCACCTAGCACAAGGGTCGGCAACCTTTCAGAAGTGGTGTGCCGAGTCTTCATTTATTCACTTTAATTTAAGGTTTCGTGTGCCAGTAATACATTTTAAAGTTTTTTAGAAGGTCTCTCTCTATAAGTCTATATATTATATAACTAAACTATTGTATTGTAAAATAAACAAGGTTTTCAAAATGTTTAAGAAGCGTCATTTAAAATTAAATTGTTGCTCTTACGCTGCCGACCCGCTCAACCTGCTGCTGGTCTGGGGTTCTGTTCACCTAGGCTGGGCTGAGTGGAGCCTGCGTCCAGGACCCCAGCTGGCAAAGGTTCAGCAGCAGAACCCCAAACTGGCAGTGGGCTGAATGTGAGCAGGGCTGGGACCCCAGACCAGCAGTGGGCTGAGCAGGGCCGGCCGCCGGGACCCCAGACCAGCAGTGGGCTGAGCAGCTCAGCCCGCTGCTGCTCAGGGGTTCCATCCGCCGGCTCCTGCCAGCCGAGATCCCGGCTGCCGGACCCGCTCAGCCCGCTGCCAGTCTGGGGTCCCAGCCCTGCCCACATACAATGGGTACCTACCTTCTCCCTGGTTCTGGCCCAGTCTCTTCCTCTCTGTACTGAGCTGAGGGTGGGGGTGCATTGAGCACAGGGCTGGGGTCAAAGAGCAGGCTGGGGGTTGGGGTGTAGGGTCTGGCCAGGAGCTAGAATGAGGGAGGGGGCTCAGGGTTGGGGCAGGAGGTTTGGGTGTGGGGGCACTTACCTGGGCAGCTCCCATTTGGTGCGAGGGGAGCAGGTGGGAATGTGTGGGGGGGGGGATGCAGGAGCTCCTATTTGGTGCTCAGGGTGGGGGTGGGGATATGGGGGGTGCAAGAGTCAGGATGTGAGGGGTGTGGGGGGCTGGGTATGTAGGGGGGTGCAAGAGTCAGGGCAGAGGGCTGGGGGCATGTGAGGGGGGTGCAGGTGTCGGGGGGGCTGGGTATGTGTAGGGGTGCCAGAGTCAGGGCTGGGGTCATGGGGTGTGTGTGAAGGAGTCAAGCGGAGGGCTGGGTGTGTATGAGGGAGGCACAGGGCTCGGGGGGGGGGGGGGCTGCAGGGCTCAGGGCAGAGGGCTGTGTGTGTAAGGGGGGGGGTCAGGGCAGAGGGCTGGAGGGACTATGCCCCTATTCCACCCCCCCCAAGGTCCTGCCCCCACTTCTTCTCTGCCTCCCCCGGGAGCAGCGAGCACAGAGCGCACTGACTCTGCTCCTTCCTGACCCCCCCTCCCTCACAAGGGCCATCAGCTGATTGGCAGGGAGGGAGGGAGGGAGAGGCGGAGGAGGGGCAGGAACCCAGCACACTACGGGAAGAGGCAGGGGAGCCGGCAAGCCCAAACTCCTGCCCCTTGCCCCCTGCCCCCGCAGGGAGGGAAGGCGGGGGGAACGGAGGGCAGAGAAGAGCAGGCCGCGCCGGGCTGGGCAGGATTTTTAATGGCACACTGCTGCCTGCCGGGAGCAGCGTGCCATTAATAATCGGCTTGCGTGCCGTCTTTGGCACACATGCCATAGGTTGCCGACCTCTGACCTAGCAGATAATGCTCTAAATGAATAATAACCTGTGAGTGAAGCTCTGTCCCCACTGATGTTGGTGACTCCGGGATTTCTCAGACTCTTGGGCTTTCTCAGACTCACGCTGTGATTTCTGCTTTACTGTTAAACTCTCTTCATTTTATTGTTACCCTATTTGGCCGCTTCATCTGCCTGTTGTGTCCTGTCTAATGTCTAGATTGACAGCCCTCTGTGGCACAGACTGTCTCCTATGTTTCTTGTCTGTACAGCACCTGGCACAAGGACATGATCCTGGACTGGGGCTCTTAGGCACTCCCAGAATAATAAGAAGGTTGCTTATTTTAATCAATAAAAAAAAACCCACTCAAACCTTTGCAAATAATAAGAGCAATTTTCTAACCTGGGTCCAAAAACTACTTGATGTTCATTACAAAAGATCAGATTCCGTAAACGAATGAACCAGCTGGCCAGGCTCCTTCCAAAGTGGCCCTTCTGCTGCTATGACTCTGCTTTGCTTTGCACCAGATCTTGCCGTTGTGCTTCCTTTAGGACACCAGTTTCGTCCCGTAGCTATAACTTTTTTTTTTGAACTGCTGTCATAATTTTTAAAAGATGCAAATACGTTTTTTTGGATCGCAGCCTGGCTGGTGTTTTATTAGCACATGCAGACCAAGAACTCCTTTTTATTTGTATATCAGGTCCCGGGGAAAAAAATCTCAATAAAATAAAAAAGGATCTGTATAAATAATAATGAGGGTTTTATGGACCGTTTTGAACTCTCATTGCCTGCAGCTGCAGAATGTGGTCTCCCACCAGAGGACATGGGAGATATAAATCTAATATTACACCTCATTGGCGTCTGCATGAGTGTGTAAAATCTAGTCATTTATACTCCATGCAAAGCGGAATCGCTACCCTACCAGCTGGATCCGTGGTGATGACATGTTTGGCGCTTCAGCAGCTCCAAACAAGATGCAGTTCTGTACAGAGAAAGCAGCTGAATGTGCCAGCTTAGCTTACTTTATTTTGGAGATGAATGTTAACACACCTGTTGGAAACTGAATCCAACACAGTGCCGGGCAACTAGGGGGCACAGCAAAAGGCTGTTCTGTTTACGATTAGAGGGCTGCTGGCTGTTGCTCTGCGGAGTCTCGCTATATTTTAAGGGCTGTCAAACCAGTGACGTTCTTCCTAGCCTACTACCAAGAAGAAAACAGGGAAAAGTTTGCACCATCTTTAACATAAGAGAAAGGCTGGGTCAGTAGTTATGAAATTGTCTTGGGACTTAGGCCTCCTGGGTTCAAGTCCGCACTCTGTCCCAGGCTTCCTATGTGACCTTGGGCAAGTCGCTTAGTCTCTATGGACCACACTTTCCTATCCCTAAAATGGGGCTAATAGCACTTCCCTGCCCCACAGGGGCATCATGCGACTAAATACATTAAAGGCTGTGAGGTGCTTGGAAAATGGAGATGTGGGCTATGTAAGCACCTTAGATGTAATGGAAAATGAGGTATTTGGGGGCTCACCTCTGGACTTCTGCTGAGTCCACCTACTAAAGCTTTTAATTACTGGGGAATTTACAAAAAGCCTTGCTCTGCTCACTCAAAATTGGGCAGTCTTGAATTTGCTGATTTACTATGGGCTTTTTCAAAGGAATTAAAAGGTACCTAGTTCCCATAGACTTTTAATAGGAGCGGGGCACCTAAATCCTATAGGCCTCTTTAAAATATACTCGGCTTGGAAGTTCTTTGGGGAAGGGTCTAGCTTTTTGTTCTGTTTGTACATCACTTAGCACAGAGTGGTCCCAGGCCATGACTGGGGCTCCTAGAAAAATCAGTAATAATCCCCTAACATAAATCTCAACCGTCCTGCCTCTATTAATAAATCAAAAGTAACGGATGCTGTTGGGAAGCTGTGTATGGGTTCCTACCACTGACAGTTGATTGTTACAGCTGACCTTCCGTTAGCGTACAGGGGTTTATCTTCTGATTACGGCATGCGTGCTGTATGAACGCATGCGGTACTAATCTGTGGAATGACCTTGTCAAGATCGGGCTATCTGAGCTGGAGAAAAGCCCCTTCCCCCAGCCAAACATGCCAGCTCTGAGCTGATTGCCTGTTCCTTGTGTGCTCTTAATACAGAATCCTATTTGTTCGATGCTCCCATCATTTAGGGTAAAAATGCTATCTGGCAGGGTTTGCTGGGTGGCATGTCGATTGGCTTAAAGGGGGCTAGTGACAGAAAGCTTGTGTGCTTGCGCTGCAGCCTATAACCACATTGTTATAATATTTAGCTTGAAAGGCAAAGCTTATGATGACTAAGCACCTCCAGCACTGCTGGGCTCTCTGAGCTGTTGCTGGGGCGGGAGAGTAGGGCTGGGAAAACTGCCGAAGCCTTCCTGTGTTCGTTTTACACAGCACAAGCAAGCCAGAGTGAAGCAAGTCTGTCAACTCTCCTAGCTGACAGGGACCTGGAGGGCACTGAGAGGCAGCAAGAAAAATGAGGGACTTTCAGGGGCAGCTGTGTTTTACTAACCCAGTCATAATGCCCCTAAAAATCCTTATTGTTCTTGCAATGTTCATCTAGAACCTCCAGCACTGGGAGGCCTTTCCGAGGTAAGTATCAGCCCCTGGAATGAAGACATCTGAGCGTGTGGTTGTTTATGTTCTCATTTTAAAGGGATACTGTCAACTAGGATCTTTATTATTTTTTGAAAGGCAGGAGGAAGGGGTCCTGCAAAAGCAAATCTGGATAGGAAAGTTGTCATGAATTGTCTTACAGAGCATGTATTTTCTACTCAGCATCCAAACAAGAATAATATCGTGCTTACAGCGTAAGAGCCTGGCAGTGAAACTGATGAGAAACTAAATTGCAACTTGCTAATCTGTTTTTCCCCCTTAACTAATTGGAGCGAAATGAAACATATGAACAAATAGCATAAAGGATTAATAATACAATTCAAAAGATTTTCAAACAAAGCCCTTTATTTTAGTAACCTTGATGTTTATAAACTCGTGTGGGGGGAAAACCCCAAAACCTGCAAAGACACACATCCATGCTTCACTTTACACACTGTAAGTCATCCCATTGACCATTCACAGCACATGAAATTATGTATGTGCATGTGTCTTTGCAGGATTGGTGCCATAGGGACTGGATATTCAACTGGGAGAAATTGGCATATCTGCATTGACTGTAACAGAACTGTGCTGTTTAAAATTAGCCAAAGATCCAGACCTTAAATGTTTACAGATATTTAAATTCAACTTACCAGTGTGTTTGCAGATTTAAATGCCCAATCCTGCAGATACTTATGCTTGTGTCCCTTTATGAAATTTCAAATGAATTTACTCACCTAATAGATTTAGATTACCAGCATTTAAAAAAAATGTTCAGAGCATACAATATTGCTAGTACCCAGCATACAAATGTGTTTTCACAAACGAATGTGGCCTTCTGGTTGCTTTTTTCCTGTTTAATAAATTATAAACATTTCAGTGATTCCCTGCAAACTTTAACAACTTCAGAATGATTCTTACAAGAAACTAGACTGAACAAATGCTCCCCAGTCATCTGGAAGGACTATGCGCCTTAGCCAAAAAGAACCAGCCACCAAACCATTCTTCCTGTGGGGTGAAATGTCCCTGCTGTTCCTCCCAGCACCTGGGTCTGCCATCCATACTGAAATGAAAGCAGCCAACAGCGCAGCCTGGTCAGGAAAAGTGGAGGAGAAGGAAACATGCTTCAAGATGAAATATTAATTGGAAGTAGAAGTCTTAGGGGCAAATTTGTGAGAAAAGCTAAATGAAGGCCCCGATTCAGCCAGGACCTTAAGCCTAGGCCTAACTTTAAGCACGTGACTAGTCCAACTGAAGTCAATGAGACATAATTATGCCGTGCCTAAGACCTTTGGGGCTGATCCTTCATATGAAAATCAATGGGAATTTTGAGCTAAATTTCAAGGAAGGCAGGATCAGGACCCTTGTGACCTGGGGCCTTAGGCGAAGGGCTGGCCCCACTGAAGTCAGTGAGACAATTCCCTTAATGTTTACCTTCTCTATATACTATTGCTGGCAGCCCAGCTTCTTACCCTGCACACTTCCAGGAGCTAACCTGGAGTCAGACCTTTCATAAAGGAAAGATTTCTAGCCCGTGCTTTATAATCTGCTCTCCTCTTGCACAGCTCCATGAAATCTAATTTGTTTTATCCCTTTAATGACCCACAGGGCCCCACTCCCATGAAGTTCCCCTGGAGACTATATAGGACCTTCACTGCTCACCCAGCCTAGGAAGGCTCTTTCCACAAGGCAGTGCTTCCCTGTTGCTGGGTCGAGTGGACCTGAAGTTCAGTTTCAGCACTGAAGACACAAGTGACAATGCGTTTAAAATGAGTTGGTACATGTAATAACGTGAATCCTGGACCTTCCAGGTCGGAGCTTGGCCACAATGCCAAGTTTGGGCACCAGCTCCCCACTCTTTACCCATCTCTGGACAGAGGAGCTCAGTCGAATGTGAATTCAGTAGAGTTCCATGAGGAGGCAGTTAATCACTTTTTCATGATGAAGGGTCAGTCAAGTCCAGAATCTTGTCTCTGTACTATACTGTTCAGAGGAAGGAGAAGAAACCTCCTAGTGGACAAGTATGGAATTATCTACTTATCAAGGATATTTCTTTCTAATTCCCATGCTGCCCCTGTTGGCCTACACCAGGAGTCGGCGACCTTTCACAAGTGGTGTGCCAAGTCTTCATTTATTCACTTAAATTTAAGGTTTCGCATGCCGGTAAAACATTTTAATGTTTTTCAGAAGGTTTCTCTGTATAAGTCTATATATTATATAACTAAACTATTGTTGTATTGTAAAATAAACAAGTTTTTTCAAAATGTTTAAGAAGCTTCATTTAAAATTAATTTAAAATGTTGATCTTACGCCACTGGCCCACTCAGCCCGCTACTGGTCTGGGGTTCTGTTCGACTAGGCCAGCAGCGGGCTGTGCGGGGCTGGCAGCCGGGACCCCGGCCGGCAAGGGTCCGGCAGCCAGATCCCCAGACCGGCAATGGGCTGTGCAGGGCCGGCGGCCGGGACCCCAGACCAGCAGTGGGCTGAGCAGCTCAGGGGTTCCATCCGCCGGCTCCTGCCAGCCGGGATCCCAGCTGCTGGACCTGCTCACCCCACTGCCCATCTGGGGTCCCAGCCCTGCCCACATACAGTGGGTACCTACCTTCTCCCTGGTTCTGGCCCATTCTCTTCCTCTCTCTGCACCGAGCTGAGGGTGGGAGTGCATTGAGCACAGACCTGGGGTCAAGGAGCAGGCTGGGGGTTGGGGTGTAGGGTCTGGCCAGGAGCTAGCATGAGGGAGGGGGCTCAGGGTTGGGACAGGAGGTTTGGGTGTGGGGCACTTACCTGGGCAGCTCCCATTTGGTGTGAGGGGTGAGGGTGGGGATGTGGGGTGTTGCAATCATCAGGGAAGAGGAGCTGGGGGCATGTGAGGGGGGTGCAGGTGTCAGGGCAGGAGGTGGAGGGGGGCTGGATATGTGTGGGGGTGCCAGAGTCAGGTCTGGGGTTGTGGGGTTTTGTGTGAAGGAATCAAGCAGAGGGCTGGGTTTGTATGAGGGGGCACCGGGCTCAGGGCATGGGCCTGGGGTGTGTGTGCAGGGCTCAGGGCAGAGGGCTGGGTGTATGCGAGGGGGAGTCAGGGCAGAGGGCTGAGTGTGTGTGTGTAGGGGGGGTCAGGACAGAGGGCTGGGTGTGTGTGTGTAGGGGGGTTCAGGACAGAGGGCTGGGTGTGTGTGAGGGGGGGTCAGGGCTCAAGGCAGAGGGCTGGGGGTGTGTGTGGGGGGGGTCAGGACAGAGGGCTGGGTGTGTGTGAGGGGGGGTCAGGGCTCAAGGCAGAGGGCTGGGTGTGTGTGTGTGTGTGCGGGGGTCAGGGCAGGAGGCTGGAGGAGATATGCCCCTTTTCCACCCTCCCTTCCCCAAGGTCCTGCCCCCGCTTCTTCTCTGTCTCTGCCGGGAG
Organism: Gopherus evgoodei; assembly: GCF_007399415.2. Lineage (NCBI taxonomy): Eukaryota > Metazoa > Chordata > Testudines > Testudinidae > Gopherus > Gopherus evgoodei. The sequence goes on from NC_044336.1 coordinate 20,278,703, forward strand.
CTGTGAGCACAGAGTGCACTGACTCTGCTCTTTCCCGACCCCCCCTCCCTCGCAAGGGCCATCAGCTGATCGGCAGGCAGGGAAGGAGGGACGGAGAGGAGTAGGAGGAGGGGCAGGAACCCAGCACACTATGGGAAGACGCAGGGGAGCCAGCAGGACCAAGCTGCTGCCCTTGCCCCCTGCCCCTGCAAGGGAGGGAGGAACGGAGGGCAGAGAAGGGCAGGCCGGGACGGATTTTTAATGGCACACAGCATGCCATTAAAAATCGGCTCGCGTGCCATCTTTGACACATGTTCCATAGGTGGGGTTGCCGACCCCTGGCCTACATGTTAAGACAAGAAGCTTTATATATCTTCTATTTTTAACTTAACTGTTAATGTTTTTATTATGCACCTAATTCACTATACTTTCCTGAATGCTGCTAAACTCTTGGCCTCAATAGCATCTTGTGGCAATGAGTTTCACCAGCTAATTATCGATGGCAGGGACGGCCAAACTTACTGACCTTCTGAGCTGCATACAACAATCTTCAGAAGTTCAAGAGCTGGGGTACCCCTGCCAGGACTTGGGGCTTCAGCCCTGCTCCTGCTTAAGCCTGAAGCTCAAGCAGGTGTGCCCTGCGGGGCTGAAGCCCTGAGACACCCGCTCCACCCTCGCTGGGCAGAAGCCCTGAGACACCCCCCTTCCCTGCTGGGCAGAAGCCCCTACCCCACCACCCCACTGCAAGACAGAGGTCCTGAGCTCCCCCGACCCCCAGTCAGGTAGGTGGAGAATGGGGAAGACGTGGGGGCTCTGTGAGCTGCACTTTAACAGTAAAAGAGCTGCATGTGGCCACCCTGATCTATGGTATATAAAAGTATTTCCTTTTCTCAGTTGTAAATGTGTTGCCTTTTGAATTCATTGAATAGACCTTTGTTCTTGTATTATGAGAGCGGATAAACTGGCATCCGATTTCCCTTCTCGATACCATTCATTGTTTTGTATACCTCCCTCATGTCCTCTCTTATTCAGCTCCTCTTTAAACCAAACAGCCCCAATCTTTACCGTCTCTTCAGACAGAAATCTTTCCAGGCCTTTGCTCATTTTTGTCTCCCTTCTCTGAACTCTTCTGTTTCTGCTGCATCCTGTGTGAGCTCAGAAGAGAAGGCAGTATTGCAGGTGAGGATTTCTCATTGATTTATACAATAGCATTGTCATATTCTCTGTATTATTCTTCATTCCGTTTCTTATACATTCTAATGCTTTACTTGCATTTTTAACCACTTCTGTGCATTGAATAAAGGTTTTCATTGAGTTCTACAGTGATTGCCTCTTGCCATTTAAGCTTTTTGAAAGTCCATATAATTTATATCAGTTAATTCTTCTTTAGCCACTAGAAGCCTATGCCATGCTCTAGTAGATTAGAGATGCATGGTTTTCCTCAGCATTAACCATGCTGGTTTGCCCCTATTATATCATGTTCAACAAGGTGTTTTACAATTCTGTTTTTACATATCAGTTTACCTGGTTTTGCGGTAAGACTTACTGCTCTGTTATTCTAAGGATCACCCTGAGCACCTTTCTTAAAAATAAGGACATTGCTACCTTCTAGCCCATTTTAATGACACTATTTTTTGTAACAATTCAGCTCCGTCATTTCATTCTTTCATGCCTTCTGAATTATTATTTGTACTATAGTTCTGCCTAGAAGCCCCAACTGAGTTCAGGGCCCCATTATGCTGTACATAAACATGATAAGGGCTTGTCTACATGGAGAAGTTATTCTGGAATAAGACAGGGTGTGAGTTGACAGTGTTATAGCTATTATGGAATAAGCATGTCTACTTGGGGAGTTATTTCGGAACAGCAATAGAAGAATAGTTATGGGTAAATTTCCCTGTATAGAAAAGCCCTAGAAGAGCTCTCAATCTAAATAGAATAGACAGACCAAGGGAAGGAGAAAGGAAGGTGAATTATCCCCATTTTTCAGACTAGGGACTGAGGTATAAAAAGATGTGATTTTCCAAAGGTCACCCAAGAAATCTGTGGCGGAGCTAAGAATTCACCCCAGAGCTCTTAAGTCCTAGTCGAGTGCCTTAATTGCAAAATCATCCTTCCTCTCTACTGCCTGTCCTGGAGACTCGTTGCTCTTGTAGTTAGCAGTTTGATTCAGCGCTTCCTGCTTTGACACCTCTGATATCTGACAATACCACATCCTAAGAATCCCTAGCACAGAACTCTCTTGATTTACAAGCATTTCCTCCTCTAACAACTGCAAATGTCTTCCCCTGGTACCGAGGTAAAAAGGAAGGGGGTGCCTGTTTTCCTTGGCAAGGCCTGTGGATGTGATTAGCTTTATCTTTCTGCTTTGATTCTTATGTGTAGCACAGAGAGCATTAGCACACCAATAAATAGGCTGGAGACCAAAAAGCTACTCCAGCGGGATATTGTTAGTGCTGAAAACAGGAAAGGCCAGGCATGGTTACAAACATGGACCTTTTTTATTGATTGTTTTGAGTTACTGTTTTGAAGCATTTTAATGTTAAAGGGGAATGTTTATATTTTAAAATAAATCTTTTGTAATTTTTGAAAGATTCTCCCCAGCCTCCCCCTTCACACCCCACTCCTTCCAAAGAGAAAACATTCCTGGAGCTTAAGGCCAGGGACCAATCTGATCATCTAATCCAACCTTCTTCATCACACAAGCCATAGAGTGCACACACTGCTATGTCTGCACTTCATTAAACAAACTCATGCATGGCCCATGCCAGCTGACTTGGGCTCGCTGGTCTCGGGCTGTGGGGCTGCTTCATTGGAGTGTAGACTTCCAGGCTCGGAGTCTGGGCTCTAGGACCGGTGAGGTGAGAGGGTCCCTGAGCCCGGGCTCAAGCATGAGCCTGGAGGTCTACACTGCAGTGAAACAATTGCACAGCTCGAGTCCCACAAGCTGGCACGGCCAGCTGCAGGTGTCCGGCTGCACTGTAGACATAACCAGTGATTGTTGCCTTTGGCTGGGCAACTTGGGCTTGAACTAGATTCTGTCTTTCAGGAAGACCCCCCCAGTCTTGGTAAAAAGCCCTTGGCAATCTGTTCCAAGGGTTAATCCTTCTCGGTTAAAAATGTGCATCTTATTTCTTATCTTACTGCAGACTCCAGCCATTGGCTTTTGCAACATCTTTGTCTGCTACATGAAAGTTTCCTTTCTATCAAATAGTTTCTCCCTATGTAGGTAATTCTAGTTTGATCAAGTCACCCCAATGAGTAATAGATACTGAGGAGGTTGGATAAAGCCTATACATGGCCTTCCCCCCAAAAAACCTTACTCAGTCATGGTCAGTTGTGCCGCACATGCCAGCTACACAAGTTATGTGACTCCCACTCCTGCCTCTGGAACAGGAGAGGTTCATAGTGGAGCTTCCTTCTCGCGTGACGGGCTGGCAGCAATTAGCAGTGTTCCACACTGCCTGCTGCTCTGAGCCATACTGCCATGGGATCTGGGCCCCATGTATGTGGAGGACCCAGATCCCTCTAAGTCTCCTTGAAGGCCAGGGCCTAAATTGTCAAGTGACTAGAGATTTTGGGTGCCTCGGTTTCTCAGTGCCCAACTCAAGGTGCCTTGGAAGGGTTTGATTTTCTCAGTCATGCTTGGCGTTTTCTGAAAGCCAGGCTCCTTTATGGTATTTTGAGCTGGACACACAAAATGGAGGCGCCTAAAATAGCTTGTCACTTTTGAACCTGTAAGTCAATGTTTGAGAGGGAAACAGCTTTCTGAGGGGGCCGTTCTGAACCTGTGGAATGAACTACCCCAGGAACTAAGGACCATTGGCAACCTCCCTGCCTTCTGCTCCAAACACGAGGCATGCTTCTTCGACCTGCCAAGCAGAATGGACATTAACAAACAAACCGACACCATAAAAACCTTACCAAACCAAAACCCTGCACTGCACACACAATTCTCCCTTCCCCTCACCACCCAACAGGAGAGCATGAGAGAGCCCAAACCAGGCCTGACAAAGGGTCGTCGTGTCACTTAGTACCCCACTGGAAGGGGCTCAGATAGGCCAGTGCTGTGTGGCATAAGAACCTGTGGACTGTAGAACAGAGTTGACTCGTGAGCAAAGCTTTCAGGCCAAAACCCCCTACTGAAGAGGAATTAGCACGATGTGTTTCAAGCACAGCTTGAATGCTTGCTTGCGGGGGTACCAGCTGAACTGTTCTGTAATAGTATCAACTGCCACCAGTTCACAGCTCTCTTCTGTGGTGCATCCAATCAGATAGGAATTGTACATGAGCCACATGATGTGAATTAAGCCAGTGGCTGCAGGAAATACCTGAATTTCACAGCCAAAGCTTCTGATTCTGTCAGTGGAACGCTGGTTAGCTGCGGGAACGCTTTAGTAAATAGCTATTCAGCAGAGGAAATATGGTTATTAAGGAGAACTTAATTTTATTAGCAGGTTAAACACTTCTTTCTGGAGATGGATGAAATCCCACTTGCCCAAGTCTTCCTTTAGCTGATGATCGTTGAGATTTTTTTTCTTCTTTCTACATAAGCTGAGAGCTGGTAGCGTGAAAACACAGAAGGTTTACCATGTGCGGGAATTTGCAATAGGAGCTAGAAGGAGAGCAGCAACCTATGAGTAGGCGGACAGTAAAGATTAGACCAAGATTTTCACGCATGCTTAGTGATTTGGGGTGCTTCCATTATTGGGTGCCTGACTTGAGTTGCCTTGCAGGGCATATATTCAGCACTTTAAAAAAAAATCAGGGCCCTTTAAGGCTCAGGTTAGGCACCACAAATCACTAGTGGCTTCATAGGTGCTGGAACTGGGGGTGCTGCCACATCCCCTGTCTTGAAGTGGATTCCATCATATACAAAGTTTGCAGTTTGGTTCAATGTCACTCAGTACCTTCCCCTCCCTCATACAAGTTGAGTAGCTTTAGAAAAGTGTGGCCCTTCCTATTCTAGGTATACTTGGTCGTGCTGCAGCACAGGGGGCTGGACTAGGTAATCACGCGAGGTCCTTCCAGCCCTACATTTCTATGATTCTGTGATGATCACTTTCCTCTGAATCCTTAAGCTTGAAGAAATTCCATTCCAGTTTCACTGTGGCTGGCTACATCTCCCCAAGCTGAATGCCAGACAGGGATAAATTCCCAGGTAAGGCCGATGACCCAGAGTTTGATGGCTGCAATATAAGCTACTTAAAAAAAAAAATCAGTCAAGTATGCCATGGCTCCTGAATATCAAGACTAAAAGTGGAAGGGATACGGCAGCCCAAGGTAACTAGTGCAGCCAGTTGTAGTGGATTAAAGGCTGGCTTCTGCGGCTTGGAAATTCACCTGTGAATGTTTGTCAGCAGTCCCTCTGCATGTGAGTTATGGAGGCTGCAGGCTGCTTTCAGGAGGAGCCTGCCCATTTTTCAAAGCGTTTCCCCCTAATAACTGCCTCTACTCTCTGCCCAGACTCCCCTGTAGATAGCCACGAGTGGCATCTTTGCTTAACCAGGTGTGTTACTGTATAAAGAGTGGAAGGATGGAGATTCCAGGCAGCAGCATTCCTGGTTATAAATAAGGGTGCTGGAGATTCTAAGGAGTGGGCGCAGAAGGCTTTTAGTTGCCTGTAGTGGAGGGGAAGCCAGGGATGTTTCACCCATCTTCTCAAGCCCCTACTCTATATTGCTCTAGAAGGAGAACCTGAAAGTAGCAAGCATTTTGTGGAAGCTGGATCAATGGTGTATTTGAGGCTGGGTAGGAAATTCCCCCCCCCCCAGCCCCTTACTTGAGTCCAGCCTCTTTTTAAGTGCAAATGAAGGACAGAGTCATCAGCGATTCTGTTTTCTATCCACTGCGCTCTATAAAAGTCCTTTTAGAATATGCTTAATTTCATTTCATCCGTGGCTTTATGCACTTCATGCTGCTATTGCTCCTGCAATAGCAGCATGAAGCAAGGCTCTCAAGGAGCTTTACAAACATTAACAGATTAAGCTTCACTCTGGTGTAGCTCCTTTTGCAGTCACTGAAGTTCTAACATGGGATTTGGAACCCAATCGTACCCTAAATAGTGAGCAATCCACAGCCTCTCTGCATATATTTATTTGCATGAGACCTGTGGATCTTGTGTCTCTGTGTGGGCTTTGACTGTCATCGTGTGTGGCTCATGGCGGGTTGTATCTACTCTAGGTTTTCTGGGCTGGGGAGTGTTGTCCATGATACTTACCGTTTTCATGGACTTCAGGAATAAGAATTTGTAGTTCAAGCCACAAGGGGAAGTTGACCTTCAATATAAAGGAAAAACTAACAAATAATTTCTCATCTGCGCCTTTCAAAGGTGATTTCTATTGTAAACTTCACGACCAAGCCAAACTGCACTTCATGGTCTCTTTAGTAAGGGCCAAATCCTGTGAGGTGCTGAGTACTCTCAACTCCGTTACTGTCAATGGCATTTGCCTCCCACCCACATGGTTTCCCTTGGGTGAAATGGAAAGATATTGTTTCCCAATGATCATCATTCAGTTAACTGGAAGTGCAGACACTTGATCTCCATAGGCTTGCCTCACAACTGTCATGAGGCATAGTCTTTGCAGAGCAAGTATGATACTATCCGTGCTGCCAAGGAAAAGATTGCTACAGAGTGCAACAGGCTCTTATGACATGACTATTTAAGTCCTCTCATTTCCATAGGCTGATGGCCAAAAACTGTCCTGTGTCGTGCAGGTTTGGAGAGCTTGAGCTAATGCACTAAAAGCAGCAGTGTGGCAGTACCAGCAGCTCGGAATAGCCACCAACTATACACCCTGGGCTGGAGGTTGGGAGAGTTTGTATTGAGGCAGCTAGTCCAAGCAGCCACCCTGCTATGCTTAGCAAGCTCACTCGAGCAGAGTGAGCATGGGTCTGGGAAGCACATAGCCACAGGCTACAATGTTGCCATAAGCTGAGAGGCCACATGGTGTAGTGCTTAAAGCATGAGGCTGGGCATTGAGAGCTGAGTTCTAATCCAAGTTCTGCACTGGTTTGTGTGTGACAGCTAGTAAATCACTTAACTGCTCAGCACTTTGCTTTCTGGTTTGTAAGATGGGGACAGTACTGCTTGTCTGGCTCCCAGGATGGTTGTGATGCTCAGTTCATTTGTGTTTTTAAACAGCTTTGAAATCCCTGACTGTCAGGTACTAAAGCAGGGCAGTGGATTAGACCTGGGCAGAAAATTTCAGCTGAAACAAAGCCTCAATGGAAACTGGTAAACACGTTTGTAAAAAAGTTCCCCATTTTCCAACCACCTCGCCAAAGCATAACATCTTATGGAAAGAGCAATGTGCTTTCAAGCCACCCTTGTTACTGAGAATTTGCACCGCATGAGCATGCGGTGTTGTTTTGGGGTTCTTTTGTTCAGCTGCAGGGAGGGGTTGCCGTCTGAGAAGCAGAGTGGCATGGATTAGCAAGCAAACCCTATTCCCAGTACTGTGCTTAGCCTACCCGGGTGATCATTAAAGATGCCCATCGCGGTAACAGAGCAATGTTCATGTTCTGTAGGTAGCCAATGAGAGGGCAAAAAGAAGAGGACACACCGGGTAGGGACTGTTTAGTTTTCTGAGAGGGTTTACACACAGGGGTAGCAGGGTAAAAACTACTCCATGAATAACCACAGTAGTCGCTATTTAAAAAAAATCAGCATTTGCCAGCAGGTACCAGAGTTATAGTCCATTCCAAATACAGTGTAAAAACTGGTTTCTCATATCCTATTGTGTAGTAACTGTTGGCAAACAGTGGTCAACACTGTTGCTGTGGGCTGTTAAACCAGCTGCTATGTTTCACCCCAGAGATGGCTGCATTTCAGCAATGAACTGCAATTTAGCAATGACTTTATTACCAATATAAACTGATACAAACAAGATTTTCGATCATCTAGTACAAAAAGCATTGGAGAAATGCCATGTAAAGGACAAACAAAAAATGACCTCAATGAGCTATGGAATGGGATGGATTTCAGTGATAAGAGGCCCAAACGAATAACACCTCACAGTTCTAGCTCATCTGAGATTGAAGATTGGGAATAATGTGTGAAAGGTCCAAAATAGTTACACTCTATCACACTGCAAGACCAGCAGAGAGAAATGTTTCTATTTGTTTTATGTTTATATTTAAATTCTCCCAAATTCTGCTGGAGCATTTTCTACTCTTCCAGATGTTTCCTTTTCTTTTAAATACTGAGCGGTCAATGGACCAACAGGATTTAGCTTTGGCACCTGGGAAAAGTGAGGTAGCAACCGGCTGTGTCCTGCTCAGGAGCTGTTGCTACATCGTGAAGCTGACGGCCTGGCGCATTCAGTACATTTAATGCCTTGTTTTCTTTACTTAACACTGTTATGGTTTTGTCTCTGCTTTGGAGGCATTTTATTTTTATCTTGGTCGGAAAAGGAATGTGTGCGCCTCTGTGAGAGACAGAGAGAGAGAGCAAGGGGCCGTTCACTTCACTGCTGTGCAAATAATGTCTTGGCATGAAACCTGCAGTCGTTTAAGTTCTGTAGTTAAAGGCTGGCTATTGAAACATTTTTAACTTTGGGTTCTTTAAATAAGCAACTCCAAAACAAGGAAACAGTCTGACAAAATTAGCAGCTCTGAAGTGCTACAGCAATCCTCTAAGGATCACTTGTTTATTGAAGGGAATTTTAAAGGACTTTTTTTTTAAATTATTTTATTAGTAGCTGTATATGTCAACAACTGAATGCATTTAGGAGTCCGGATTAGCCAAAGTTTTAGGTGTTGGCAGATGTGCTACAATAGAAGGGAAATACCAATGGAATAACTTTAAAACTGATCCAATCCCAGATGATTCATTGGATGTGTTAAAGTTTCCTTTCAGACCATGTAAGTAATGCATGACTAGAGTGCAGAATGCCTGTGACTCAGCTCTGCAAGGCAAAGGGAGGAAGTCAGAATTACTCACTGGGACAGCAGGAATCTCATCTATTCATAGGCAAGGCAACTGCAGAGCTGCGCCAATCTCGTATCTTTAAGGAGTTGAGCCTGCTGGTTCTCAGCAGGAAATGCATGACCTTATTTTAGCTGTCAAACTGGAAGTCGCAATACAGGCATCTTTCTTTATTGCCATTTACAACTATTATTGAGAGGTTAAACATACACCCATGTCTTCAGCCCCCTTTCAGACAGATGGTGAGGCCTTTGAAATGCTCACCTGAATACCCTGGGGGATCTGGGTCTGAGTGCTCTCAACACTCACCAAAGCCAAAGGGAGCTCAGGGCGGTCAGTGGCCTTCAGCGGGTGCCCATCAGCTTGCAGAATAAAACCCTTAAAGGACCCTGAGTCTAGAATGCATAAGAACTTCAAGGCACTTCCCTTATTTTTTTATAAATATTTTTCTTCTAGTGCTATTGTGTCTGAGTGGTCAAGCTGGTCTGTGCTGTAGCATGATACTAATGTAATAGCACCACCATTGGTTGACCTGTAGGGCTCCAGGACAGGCCTTTCCCACTTTAGCTAAAGCACTAATTCTGGTGACTAGTAGCAGTAGTGGGCTTTTATCCACTTTGTGGGCAGGCTACCAGGGGTGAGACACCATACGGTTAGCTAGCCTGTTACACTACCAAAACTCTGCCTGTTGAGTGTCAATTGTCCAAGGCATAGAAAATTTGCCCTTGAACTGGAAGTTTGAATGTTGGGAGCTATTGGGGAAAGAATGGATAAGAGAAGGCTGGAATACAGAGCTTCATAGCATCTTTTACGGCTTGGATGCATGGATGATATTGTCATGGCCAGGGCTCCCTGAGAGCTGGTAGATGTGGCTGTTTTTCCGTGTCAGGACAGAAGTGTCTGCAACTCAGCCTCAGTCTTGTAGCCAAAGAGCTCGGAGCTGAAGGGTAACAGAGGTCTCCTGCGAAGGGAAATGAGATTTTAGTTTTTAATGGAAAAGCTAGAGATCAACCCCATTGTAAGTGCATTTTAGAGGGGTCATCTATCAAACACAGCTGGCACTGTTAATGGCTGGCGTACTCAGAGTGCACGCTGCCATCGGCTTCATAATAGGACTCTGAGTGAAAGACCTGCTAATTTGCCAACAGCAACGCATGTGCCTCCACCCCTGGAACGACACGACAATTACACCACCACCTGGAGCCATTCATTTTAACATCCCTGGTGACCGACATGGCTGATAACTTCTCCACTGGTAGATCTGTGGTTACAGACCAGGTGTATTCAGTAGGTGGACAATGGGCCAAATCTGGACCACCAGATGCTTTTGAACAGACCCCAAAATCTTTTTATTTACTTATTATTATTTTTGTAATTTTTTTCTCCAGAGTCTGGACCTTGACTAGAACACTGGGACCGTGACAAAAAATAATCGACTACCTGTTATAGACCATGCTTGAGACTCAGGTGTCATCCAGGCCGGCTGCAACTGAGCATGTTCCGTTAAAAGCTTCTTTTCCTTAACAGGGCATCCTTTCGAGGCGGACACAATTGCCTCACAAGTCTGTGATTTAGAGAAGGCAAAAGAACCCCAATCTCCTCTCTTCCTACGTGTTTGGCCCCTACCACCCCCGTATTTCAGCACGGTCATTAATGAGTGGGGCGAAGTGCTGCTATTCTCACTTGACAGACAACCGAGGCACAAGGAGATTAAGAGAGAGATTTTTTAAAAGGTCTTTAGATGCTTAAAAATGCAGCTTGGCACCGAGTGGGACTTTCAAGAGCGTCTAGGTGCCTAACTCCTCCTCCATTTCTTTTGTTCGCGTATTGGAAAAAGGCCACATTTGCCTGCACTCAGGGGGCACTCATCATGTCAGTATCACCCAGGTCTCTGGGGCTCAGGGAGCAAGAGGTGCTGTAAATCTTTGGGTTCCATCTTTCCCTACCAGTGCCCAATATTCCAACTAGGGGCTTCTGAAACCTTCACTACGCGCCTATCTGGATCTTCCAGAGCCTAAATAAATACCCACAAAAATCTGGCCCTAAGTCACACACTGAGTCAGTGGCAGAGCTGTCCGGTGGCACCTTAAAGCCTAACCAATTTATTTGGGCATAAGCTTTCGTGGCTAAAAAAACCACTTCTTCAGGTGCATCTGCAGGCATGGAAAGAAGTGGGGTTTTTTACTCATGAAAACTTATGCCCAAATAAATCTGTTGGTCTTTACGGTGCCACCGGACTTCTCGTTGGTTTTGTGGATACAGACTAACATGGCTACTCCACTGATAGGTGGCAGAGCTGGGAAACGAACCCCAATGTTTTAAGTCCCCACCAGCAAGTGAAACATAAGACCACCTTTCTCTCTGCTCTGCCAAGGAAGTGCTGTGTGACCTGGGGCATGTTACTTATCCTCTTTGGGCTTCTGCTTTCCCATCTGCAAAATGAAGAGAGCAGCACTGCCCTACCTCCCAGGGGCGTTGTGAGGATAAATACACACTAACAGACTGTGAGGCACTCAGATACTGTGGCAGTGGGGGTCAGATACGTACCCTAGATAATCTACCATTCTCAATAGGCAAAGTCTCCGCAGGCGAATGGGCTAATGTCTAAAAGCAGGTTGTAGAAAGCACTGTGCTGGCTAGAAGAGCAAGTTCCCCTTCTCCTCCCCTCCAAAATACTTGGAAATCTTGAAATAGTTAGGTGTGTAAGTGAAATGCGCCTTTGAGAATCTCGGACTTGCCTGGCCAGCGCTGGGCCAAGCACCTACTGACCTTGGCAGCATTGCAGGAGTTGGATTTTTGTAGTAAAAGAGCAAACGCTTCTTGAACTGCCCCATCAATGCAGGAAGCGCAAAGCAGCCTCGTCTCCCAAGTGTCCGGGCTTTCTCTTCGGGCCTGGTTATTGCTTCACTAACGTTTGGTCTGGGCATTGCAAGAAAAGCACAACTCTGCATTAAAGGGGCAGTGTCCAGCTAACAAAAAATCACAAGTTGAATCCCCCTCTTGCACTGAAGGGCAAAGAAGGAGACCAAAAGAAAAAAAAAAAAAGAACAAATGCCTGCAAAAGCTGGTTTCTGCTGGGCCTCACTCTGCTCTTACTTGTATAAAAGGGGAGCAATGCCAATGACCATCACAGGCACTCCTAGTTAACAAGGCTAGACCCTAAACCAGAATCAGGCCCACGAAGGCTTGGTTAGTTTGCGTATTGAATAAAGAAAGCAGGTCAGGGTAACATTTCCTTTCACTAGCCTTGGGCCCAGTTCTCCAGGGCCCTGCATAGTCAATAGCTGGCATGTTCAATGGAGGCACCTGCGGCCTATTAAATTCTAAATCCCCCAGATGCCTCCTGAGGTTCGCAGTGCTCCTTTAACAGTTTTGTCCATGGTTTCCCTTATGCTCTGGGCAACAATGTGCTGTTGGCTGTTGTTTTGCATTCAGTTCACTGAGAGACTCGATGGCCCTAGAGAAACTGGGTGTTGTTAATGGCTCTCTGGCAGCAGATTGGATTAATCTGGAGGATTGAGCGACATCCTCCCCGCCTTGCATGTTAACGGACTCTGGCCCAGTTCTGCTCACAGGATCGCTGTTGATTGCTGGCCCTGGGACTACTTTAGCCTAGGGAAAAAGAAACCCAACAGCATCTACACATTTCCTGTACATTTGTAATGCCCATACTGTCCAAAAGGCTCTGCAATTGTGTTCTGCCCTCTGTGGCAGGGATCCATTGGGGAAGGCTGTTTTGGAAGCTATTTGTGCAGAATTTTTCATTTGCCGTGTTATGCAGAACATCCAGGGGGCTTTAATATACACAGAGCCCAGAGCCTGAAATGTGGAAGCACAAATCACTGAATGCAAGACAAGAGTAAAGCCAGGTGGACTGTGCATCCAACCCTGTCTGCTTCCAGGGATGTCAATGGGATTTTGGCCACGCAGTCTGAATCATGTCTCATTTGCACCACTTTTACATCTGTGTAACTCCACTGATTTTCAGTGGTGTTACCCCCTGACTTACACCAGAGTAACTAGAGCAAAATCAAGCCCATGGATTTTAGCCGGAGCAGGATTGGGCCTTAAGAAATAGAAGTAGCAATTCTTGGACACGATACAAATCGAAAACCTAAGGAAGGGCTGGGTCTGTCTTGTGTGCATAGCATGTTAGGTGAATATTAATGATTCAAAAGTCATAATAAGGTAAGTGCCTCTGGATTCTTGGCTGACTTTGGCAAGGGGCACTTTGAGAAGGATAATACAATATTTTCATTGCAGAGTGCTTTCCACCAGTAATAAGATGTTCCCTGGGGGAAGCTGATAAATTATTGCTGATTGTTTTGGGGAACTGCTGGGGGTTAGGGATTTACACTGCTAAACTATATAAACAAAACTACATCAGCCAGAATCCAGTATCTACAAGTGCTGAATGCAAAGAGAGCCACAGAGGCACCTGAGCGATGATTACTCCATGAATCTAGGAAGAAGAAACTTTCTGTAAACGTCATACTTTTTTTCTGTGCATATAAAATATCAAAACAATAAAAATTAGAAAAACAGCTGCATTGTACCAGCTACTGACAAATTGAGATTTCGGTTCTCTCTGTTCAGAAAGTCACAGCTTCCTTGCAATACCAACAATGATTATTTATAGCCTACTACGTGCAGAAATTAATTAAGAAAAGTGAATGATTATAATGAATGAATAAAATACAGTCACCATTAGGGTGCAAGCTGGAGCAGACCGTGAACTTCACCTAGAACTATAAGGTTTGGTACATTGTGTGTGTCATAATAGAACTAAGATATGTATGTGTCTGAGGCAGCTTGAGGAGCGAGGTCCTGTACATATACATAGTATGAAACAGCCCCTACCTCTTCTCCGCTTCCTCCCCTGAGCGTGCAGCTCCCCACTCTCTCCTGGAAAGCACTAAGCACCACCAAACAGCTGTTTGGCAGTGGGAAGTGCCTGGAGGTAGGCAGAGGAGTGGGAACGTGGCATGCTGGGTGGGGGCGGGTGAGGGGAGCTTGGTGACCACAGGATATAACTCAGGGAGGGGCGGGGGAGCTTGATGGGCTGCAGCAAATAACTCTGCAGGCCACATGCATGTTTGAGACCCCTGATCTAAATAGTTAGATAAAGGGTGGGAAGCAAAATAGGGGCACAGAAAGCTGAAGTAACGGGCCCAAGGTCATAGAACAGTTCATTGGCAGAAACAGAACCCAGGTCTGCTGACCCTGTCTGGTGTCCTAGCTACTAGCCCCTGTCTCTTTTCTACTTTATTCTGAGGTGTGGACATCATGTGTCTTCAACAGAAAGCCCAACCAGCCCAAGAAATTCCTTGTTTAACAAACACTTTCTGGTAACTGAGCAAACAAATGCTTTCCTGTGATTAACACTTGTCTCCTTTGCCAGAGACATGAATCCCAGCCTGGATCGGCTGCTAGTAAAGCTCAGAAATGAAAGTGTTTTCCTCTCACATCCCACTTCACAATTGTCCGTTTAATGTTATGCTAGCATGAGGGTGCAGCCACAACACAACTCATAACACTTCCCGTCATTGTGTGCTATGAATGTTTATCGCCCCCCATCCTTGAGGTGGAGACCAGCCTTAAGCCATAGCATGCATTCTGTGCTATCGATGCTGGGCACTGAAATATAATTCCACAGTTAATTTATACACAACAAAGTACTTTAGGCATTGCAGTGATAATGAAATGGAGAGCAGTCCATTAGCAAAAACTGGTTGTCTAGAAATAGACAAATAATTTTCAAGTTATCATCAATATTAAGGGATATTAATCATCCCTTTTTAATTGTTTCCCTTGCTTTTGGTGTGTTTAAAGGCATTAGTTGGCAGATAGTGAGGCCAATTCTGCTCTCTTACACCAAGGTAACTTCACTGACACAATTAGAGTTGACTGGATTTTCACCAGCACCATGGAACGCTGAATTAGGACTATGGTGCTTTTAAATTCTTTTTAGCTTCAGAATGTAATAGTCTAGCATTAGCAAAAAGAAAAATCAAGGTTAATTGCATTTTATTTTGAATCAGTTAAAAATCCTAGCAACTGTTGAAAGTAAAGTGGAAAAATGCCTCTTCCATTCTTATCAAATTTACTACTGTATGCAGTTATGTTTGTTAATAACAACGTCCTTTAAACCACATTGTGAAAATCCATTAGCAATAAATGCTTTAAAATGTACGAGAGGCTGTGACAGGTGATTTATCGAGGGCTCATACTGTTAAAACAATATATACAGCTTGAGCATATTTAGCGCACTTGAGCATGATAGAGACTGCTCTACGATTAAACACAAACTATGCATATATTCATAATGTACCACTCATACAATGCTTTCATCTTGCCTCTGATCACCTAGCTTAGCTAGTTGTATCCCAAGCTATGGTACTCAGTCCCCAACCTTCTTCCATAATAGCACAGTTCCTTACCCACCTGCTGTGGACATAGGAGGCAGAAGGTCATTTCTAAACGCTGAGTCCTAGGAGGGATGTCACACCCCAAGACACTGGGCAGCTGTATTTTTTTTTTAAAGATGTGTCTTCTTTATTGTTAATGAAAGGCAACGCATGAGTCAGGGATTAACTGGGGCAGTGGGAGTGTGTGAGATTCAATCACCGCTGGTGAAGGAATGATGCAGCAGTTCTGGCCTGTCTGAGGCATTATTGTTCTGCGCGGCAAATTAGAAGCAACTCTGCAGTGTACTCAGAATGGATCATAGTTTCTCCTTCAATGACTGATCAGCCCTCTTCCCATAGCTGATCATTGCCCAAACCTATACAGATGCACAGACATGCTGCTGCTATAATAGATGCATAAGGCAGAGGTGTTACAATTTGGAAGCTAATGCATAAAATGTAGCCCAAATATCTCCTGAGGGAAAATTCCTTAGGACCTTTGAGGTATACAGTTAATACACCACAACTGAACAGAGAGAACAAGATGGGTGAGGTAATATCTTTTATTGGCCCAACTTCTGTTGGTGAGAGAGACAAGGTTTTGAGCATACACAGAGCTCTTCTGCAGGTAGCTTGAAAGCCTGTCTCATCAACAGAAGTTGGGCCTCACCCACCTTTTCTCTCTAATATCCAGGGACCAACATGGCTACACCAACACTGCAAAAACAGAGCTGTACTGTAGGACGGCCAACACTCAGTGGTCCTTTGTTCCTACAGTGTGCTCAACTTTTGCAAAGGAAAAAGTGGCAGAACCAATTAGTAGCAGACTGCCTCTTCTGTAACTTGTAGGATGGTTTATTTTTTGTCCCAGCTGAGACTGCATCTCTATATGGGCCACAGCATGGCTAGCTGGCAGCTACAGATGCTTACAGCTTAACAAGTAAAAACGGGATGCATATCCCAAAGGAAAAAACCTGAGTGTGTGTTTACATCCCGTGACATCTTTGCTGAAGCACTTGTAATTTTCAGGCTTGTGCAGAATAAAATGCCTCCATCGCTAGGGAGCAATGATCGATTACATGGCATGAAGACTAGTGAATTGCTTGTCAGGGCTTGAGATGCTTGGTTCAACTTGTCTGTCCAGATGAAAACAGTCCAGACTAATGCTGGCAGGACAATACTTGGCATCTCTCAGGAACCATCGCTCTTGGATATAATGTAATGTTCCTCCCCCCAGCTGGAGGGACCTACTGGGCTTTTGCTGATGCTGTGGAGAAAATGGGCTCTATATGGAGGTCCAGAGAAGAGGACTAGAGGTGGATCATAGGAAAGGAGCGAGAGGCCTATAGGAAAGGAAAAGACACCTAAAAGACAAAACAAAGGGCAAAGAAATGAAAATAAATCTATGAGGAGAGAAATGTGAAGGAAAAGGGCTAAACTGTAAGGGTGAAAATGAGCATGAGGAGAAGAAATAAGGAAAAAGAAGAGCCCAGAGAATGACAAGGAACATCTATGAGGAGAGGCATAGAAGGTGGAGAATGTTGTGGGGGGGGAGGGTAACACAAGGAGGGGGAAGGAAAATTAGGCAGAAAAATATAAGGAAAGTGAGCCAACAAAAATGGACACATGCCAAGGACAGATCCCCAACTGGTGTAAATGGGCCTAGCTCCGTTTAAGTCAGTAGGTGTAAACAGGTGTGACTCCACTCATGTTAATTGGGTCAGATCCCTACCTGGTGTTAATGGGTATAAATGCACTTAAGTCAATGGAGTGACACTCATTTTGCACCAGGTGAGGGAGGATTTTCAAATTTTATTGAAAATAACAAGTCAGTAAGTAGTGGCCTAGTTTTCAAAGATCCTGAGCAACTCCTGCTATTACAGGTGTACCAGGCATCTACAGGGGCTGAAAACCTCTGAAAATCAGCCCAAAGCTCCATTTTATGCACCTTGGGAAGAGGTAGCACTTTTTGCTTAGCCATGCCTCGTCTCTTACTCTCTTTCCTGTGGAGAGCAACGTAGCAAGAAAGACCAACCCAATCCAGGGCAGTTTCAGCAGCTAGTCCAGTGAAACTGCCCCCCATTGGCTGCTGTTCAGACATCAGAGGAGCCATTTGTTTTGCTTTCTCTAATGGCCTAGTAAGGTCTTTGATTTACATGTCTAAGTAAGACTTGAGTAGGGGAAAGAGGCATCCGTTCTGCTAGTTGAAGTGAAGTGTTTGGCTTTTTGGCATGGCCTGTTTGGCTTGGCTCTTAGCACTCAGTCACTGTTATTAAAGTAAGCAATAAAAATGCATTGCATATTAGAGCCTATATTAAAACAACATGGAGCATGCAACACAAACCAAACAAAGCAAGGGGGCTCGATGTTCAGACTGCCATTCTAGCCTTTGCTCATTAAGTTGTACTTCAGTTTTATGGAACCAGCATTACAAGCTTTGGATGGATGAGTTTGTGGAGCCTGAGGACCCCAATACCTGGATTCTATTCTTGGCTCCTTCCACTGATTTGCCATGTGGTTGCTTGGCCTGAGGCAGGGATGGAACCCGAGTATGATATGAGATTTCTTTGCAGAGTTGCTGAACGCTCACAACTAACTTCTGAGTATTTCTTATAATCTGGCCCAAGCTTTCAAAAAGATCTAAAAACATTTTGTATCTCCATTTCCCCACTTAGGTCAGTATTACATTATTCCCATCTCGCATGGATGTAGGGAGGATGAATTCATGAATGTTTGCAGAGCTCTCTGAAATCTGCTATAGAAGCATAAGGCATCATTATTATTTCACCAACCTGTGCAATATTTTCTGCAGGCACTGTCCCAGTTTGCAGCTATGCAAATAACTAGTAGTGCATAGCATAGCACCTGGATTTTGTAGGAGCAATAACATTTGGTGGTGATGTGCACTGCAAATGGCCTCCTCTGTGCAGGGCCGGCTCTAGGCACCAGCGCTTCAAGCATGTGCTTGGGGCGACACTTTCCAAGGGGCGGCAGTCCAGCTCCCTTTTTTTTTTTTTGCTTGGGGCGCAAAAAGCCAGGAGCTGGCCCTGAGCAGAGGTGAACAGCGGCGGTGGGGGGTACAGGGAGGGCCGCAGGAAGTAACCCAGAGGGGCAGAGGAACTGCTCCCCCCCCAGCTCACCTCTGCTCCACTGCCACCTGCTCCCCCGAGCATGCTGTCGCTCCGCTCCTCCCCCCTCCCTCCTAGGCTTGCCATGCGAATCAGCTGTTTTGTGGCAAGCCTGGGAGGCAGGGGGAAGAAGTGGAGTGGCGGCAGCGTGCTCAGGGAAGCAGGCAGAGCGGAGGTGAACTGCAGCGGTGGGAGGCACAGGGAGGGCCACAGGAAGTAACCCAGGGGGGCAGAGGAACTGCTCCACCCCAGCTCACCTCCGTCTCCTCCCCTGAGTGCGCTGCCACTCCGCTTCTCCTTCCTCTCTCCCAAGGAAGCCTGGGAGGGATAGGAGGGGAAATGCAGCGCACCCAGGGAAGGAGGTGGGGATGGGTATTTGGGGAAGGGGTTGGAATGGGTTGAGGAAGGGATGGAGTTGGGGCGAGACTAGGGGGGCACGGGAAATTTTTTTTGCTTGGGGCAGCAAAAAACTTGGAGCCGGCCCTGCCTCTGTGCAGCTCTTTATAACAGATCCTAACAGGGACAGTAGATGAACTGAGGATCAAGTGGCAGAGTGAACTCTGAATTGCTCATCCTCTTTTCTTTAATGTCAAAATCTTAACTCCCCTTCCTGGTGTGTGCTAGACTAGAGCATGCTCTCCTCTGCTCCAGTCTCCAGGCTAGAGAGTGACATGTTGGAGGTGGAGGAGTTCAGAGCTTTGAGTTATTTTGACATATTGTCCAACCTAATGTATCTTAAAAGTAGCTCAAGCTGGTTTACAGCATAAATCAAAACCTGCAAAACATTTCCACGAGAAACGCTAATGTGGCTCACATCTCAGCAGTGGAGATTTCTTAAATCAAGTTATTTTTATGGCTTCTGTAGCGCTGTACGTGTACACAGGACAATAGGCAAACTGCCATAAAGATCTAAAGCTGAAAAGCAGGAGCATGTTCTTATCCTACAATGCAGAGCAGTGGGTGTGTTTTAGAGCTGGAATAAATTGTGTCTCACCTTTCAACCTCTGGGGTTTTTTTTTGGTATGCTGCTGTCTACTCTTCAGAGCCATTGACAATGTCATGTACGAGATGGGGAAGGAGGTCAGTAATGGATAGTAAAGGAGGGCTAGTAATGACCACAGCCAGCACCTTTGGTGTCAGTCGAGGCTGAAGCTAAGCATAGAATGGCTATAGGCACTAAACTTAGGACTTCAAGGTCAAGCCTTGATAGATTAACTCACCTGAGTAATGTGCCTTTATTCTCATGTATCCATTTCAGCTAGGTACATTTCAGTTCTTCCACTGCTTGTTAACATTTTCATCTGGGAAGTATGATTTCACCAGCCACTCTCTTTGAAAAGCCAAGTCCCATTGTTCATGATAACCTTTCTTTAACCTGGCTACTCAGTCATACCGCTAATAATTAACCCATGGGCGAAGTCACAGGACTTGGCTTTATCAAGTAGCTCTGTAATATAATGGTCAGTGATTTCTCCTGACAACTGGCTTTTTCGGAAATGTTTCTTCTCTAAGTGTCATTTTTGTGTGGACTAAAGTATTCTTTGAATTTCTACCTGGCTTTATCTAGCAGTATGTGGGCCTTCCATGCCCTGCTGGGATGGATAGTACTGCACCTCTCCAGAGCCTCTGAACAGCCACATGTAGCAGTGGGGAACATGTCACCCTTTGCATTGTCCTTGCATGTCTTCTGTATCAGGGCATCTGAAAACCACAAGATATATGGCAGATGATGAGTTGTGATTTTTTTCACCACAGACCTAAAAGTGGCAATTCTTCAACAAAAAAACTTCAAAAACAGACTCCAACGTGAAGCTACAGAACTGGAATTAATTTGCAAACTGGATACCATCAGATTAGGCCTCAATAAAGACTGGGAGCATTTGGGTCATTACAAAACCTAAACCTAATATCCCCAATACTAATTTTTCCCTACTGTTACTCACACCTTGTCAACTGTCTGTAATGGGCCACTCTCTTACCACTTCAAAAGTTATTTTTCCTCCCTTGGTATCCTGCTGTTAATTGATTTATCTCATTATACTGACCTTACACTTGGTAAAGCAACCCCCATCCTTTAATAAATGTGTACCTGCTCCTGTATTTTCCACTCCATGCATCTGATGAAGGGGGCTCTAGCCCATGAAAGCTTATGCCCAAATAAATTTGTTAGTCTCTAAGGTGCCACAAGGACTCCTCGCTGTTTCTGCTGATACAGACTAACATGGCTACTACTCTGAAATCAGTTCTTTTTGTTACTCCTTTTCCCACTCACCTCCAGCCCATTGGCCCGTTGTGTCCATATCTTGGATCGTGGATGACACCTAGCACTTTGGGACAAACACTGTTTGTACAGCACAATGGGGTCCTGATCCTTGTTTGGGGGCCCTAATCAGTACCGTGGTATAAATAACAAAAGAAAAATGAGACTCGGCAGTGACATGTAAAACTCATAGAAAGTGGGAAGTATTTTGGAGAATGGGACATAACGCCACTTGCTCCGAAACAAACGAAGCCAATGCAATGGGTGTCCTTTGCCTCTTTCATTGTTACAATTCAGAGAAGCAACTTTAGGAAAGCAGGGTAAAGTATAAGAACCGGATCACTGGTTTGAACAAGGTCAGAATGTTCCTTTGATCTCTGTGTGTGTGTGCGCGCACATGTGTGCAAACTAAGTCACTATTTAACAGCAGACCTCACAGAGAGGAATGAATTTATGTATTCATGACCTGTAACAAGTATAGCGATTGTTTACTATATTCTGAGAGATCCAGAAGGAGCTATAATGTGATAATTATAAGGAAACCTTCCTAAATATATATTTCTGATGCATCAGCAAAAGCCCAGTAGGTCCCTCCAGCTGGCACAGGAACATGAGTTAATCCCAAACTTCAGATCATGCCACGCATTACAGCTTGTGCAGCTGTGCAGACTCCAGACAGGGAGGATGACTTGCAATTGTGAGCAGAAGGGGGAAAAGGAAGCGGAGAAGCAGGAACAGAACTACTTCTACCGTGCCTTTCTCAAGCATTAATAAACGTATTATTGCTGTGAGGTAAATACATAGTGAGCCCATCTTCCAGGTGGTTAAACTGAGGCACAGAGAGGAAGAAGTAAATATTATGCCACTAATTCAGGATGCATCAATTTTTGGGTCCCCAGTTTGAGGCAGGTTGGGCCCAATTTGCAGAATGCTCAGCACCCACAGCTCTCATAGGGTGCAATTATTAATATTGTTCTATTCATTTGCACTAAAGTAGCTTCCAGAGGTCCTAGCAAGGGTCAGGACCCTGCTGTGCTCATTGACGAACAAACACGTGCTGCCTCAGTTTCCCCATCTGTAAAAAGGACAACCTCACAGGCGTGCGTTAATGTTTCGCAAAGCACTTTTAGATCCTCAAATGAAGGCCTCTATAGAAGCACAAATGGTAATTTATTGCCTCAGTATGAAAAAAAAAAGTGTGTGTGTTTGACAATCAGCAGCCTGTTTATACTCCTATGTCTGATAGACATCCTTCTAAAAGAAACTCCAGCACTGGTAGCTGATGGATTTTGGCACAGCATGTCCAGTTAGCCAGGCTCACCAGCCTCTTCTGTTGCACACAGAGTTTCTGTGTAACTTTACAGGCTGTGTTTGACTTGCCTGAACTTAAAACAGTCACCACTGATTGATTGGCTTCTAAAAATACCCACCAGCCGTGTTGGATGTCCAGAAAGCTCTCGCTGATTTGGATGGGGACCTCTGAGTTGGAAAGAGGCTGGAAAGATAGACATCTGCCATCTGGTCTCTTCTATTCCTTCCCGCCAATCTGCGTTCGGACTCTTTGTGTTAGTGGGAACTGGCAGAGACAGTCACAACTGAGGATAGCTTTGCACTGAAGTAAATTCTATGCTCCCTTCATGCTTGTCAGCACGAGTTACCATGGAGCTGCAAGTTAACAGCATTACAATGGCTCATGGATGCAGCGCTACAGTTCACAGTCCCTCTTTGAACACTATGAACCCTCTGCCAGGCCAAATTATTCAACATTATTGATCACCTGGATTAATCTCTAAAGGCCTAACTCAGGCAAAACTCCTCCAGGCTTCAGTCAGGATTCAAGGCCTCTGGGCTGAGTTCACACACTGTGCACCCATGATTCCCCTGTTTCATTAGGAGTTGTAGATGCTTTGGCACAAAGCCCACTGAAATAAATGGAGAGATTCATGCAGACTTCCATGGGGACTGGGTCGACCTAGGAGTGTAAACTGTTCCAAGAGGCAGGTGTGAATAATCCATAATTATTATGTGATTATGGGAGCCATAATCCCCTCTGTAGCCCAGAAGAAAGCTGCAGATGTTGTGAAGTCGGGTACAGTAACAACGGCCCGGAATGAAGCAAGAAAAGAAAAGCGTTCGGCTCCTCTCTGACAGGGGTGGGTTTTTTCTTTCCTCCGGTGCCAAGACCATGTGAATTTAGGATACACATCTGGATTGTGAAACTCCAAACTGAGCATGGTTAAATTGATGCCCCAGGTCTTTGGCTTCTCCAAGAGTACAGGATAAGCTCACTCTGATGAATCCACGGACTGTGGGCACACTAATGAGAGATGCCTGGGCTGCCCTGTCAAGGACCCGACTCCAGAAGAGATCAGAGTATTCTTCTCTGCCTTCCCCTTCAAGGTATTCCTCCGAAAGCAACCCTAGCAATGGTGTCATGAACTCCCTGGTACTGAATCCTCTACCCTCAGCAGCAGCTGGCGCTTTGGAATGTCATTGTTACTCAGTGAATTAGAAACACCCACTATTTTATTGTTTCATTGGAACAGGTTAACCAGGAAGTGACTTCAACCAGGAAACCAGCTGAGAAAAGAAAAGAATAACTTGGAGTTTTGGGGTTTCACAGTGGCTTACATTTTGAAAACTGTTGCCTCTTCTTTCACATGGTGAAGGATATTGTAGGCATTAGGTACCAGGGACTTCTCAATGTCAAGTGAAATGTTTCACACCAGTTAATATTAAATCCTGCAAATTTAGAAAAGTGTAGAAAATCTATTCTAGACACCACCCATTTTCTTGCCTACATATCCCAGACAGGGATTACCAATTTGTTAAGATATTGAAGTTGTACTGTATGTCAAAATTGACACCTTGGTCCTGCAGGCTTTCAGGGGATATTAGACTAAAAGAGACTTTAAATAACGAGGAACACTACAGGCAGGTATCTAACAATTTTGGTCATCCCCTGGCACCTGAGCCAACAGATGGCCAAGCAGAGCTCAGTCTAGATAATATACAAAATGGATGTTGCCTTATTACTGAATGCATCTTAACACAACAGGATCTTTTTACAGTGATGCATTTTAGTTGAGTTAAACCTAGATAATGTACCCAATATGTTTCTCTCTGAGTGTATGTCTTCACTGCAGTTATCTCAGGCTCTTACCCAGTACTGCCCTTAGTTCCTCTCCACATACACAAACTTCTGACCTAATTTCAGGGGTGGCTTGGGATAGGAGTTAAAGCTTCCAATTTCACTTGGGCTGGTAACCCACCCACTGTGCAGTGAGGTTGCAGGCTAAATCACACGACTGCTGCTAGTCCTCCAGTACCAGCCCACAATTTCCCCCATGTGCCCAGGAGGACAGACAGATTCTCCCATAATTTTCTGGGGAAAAATCATAGAGCGGCTCAGCACAGAAACCCATGGATATGCCCCCACAAATGCTAACCGGAGGATCTGGCCACACTGTAGAAGACTGGGAAATGGGACTTGTTCCTGGATACGACTCAACAGTGGCATTAGCCCTGAAGGATCAGTGCAGCCAGGAGCTTTGAATCTTAATTTGACGGTTTGTCACTACTGGCAGTTGTCAACACAACAGCTGGCGATAATTAGTGCCCAGTGGGTGTAAAATGCTACAGCATGTTCCAAAGCCACCGCTCTCTTTGCACAGGTGTGAGTGACTCCACAGCCAATCAAACCTGTGTTGTTGTTGGAGCTTTTTAATGGGTATTTTAGAATAACCCAACCTGAAACCTTAAGAACAGAATTTCCTTTTCCTTGTCTTAAATGGAATTCACCTCGACGACCAGGTGAGAACATAGCAGGAGTGTTGTAAGCCTGCAGTGTGTCACAGTGGGGAACTGCATGGGTTTCTACAGCGTGTATCTGTATTGCGGTAGCACCTAAGAGCCTCAGTCATAGCCTAGGCTCTCATTGTGCAAGGTGCTGTACATACACAAAACAAAAGACAGACCTTGCCCCAAAGAGTTTATCTTTAGCCTATTGAAATACTCATAGAAATCAAATTCATCTTGTACTTGATGACCTCCTCCATTGTCCATAAAATGGCCTCCAAATATTGACTGCTGCTGTGCTTTTATCAATATTCCCTTTTTTTCCTCCACAACTTATTTTTTGGGGGGGTTCCTGTCTTAAGCCTGGAGACTAAGCTATCTTCTCATCAATCCTATCGTAGTGCTACTTTCCACTGAGAGCCAGATACCATTGCCAGAGGTCATTTTAGCTCCCTGGCAATCATAGAAGATTAAGGTTGGAAGGGACCTCAGAAGGTCATCTAGTCCAAAGCCCTGCTCAAAGCAGGACCAATCCCCAGACAGATTTTTACCCCAGTTCCCTAAATGTCCCCCTCAAGGACTGAACTCACAGCCCTGGGTTTAGCAAGCCAATGCTCAAACCACTGAGCTATCCCTCCCCAACACTCTTCTGCTTCCTAGGTTGTAATTCTGCTGAGGTCTGGATACCCAACTGTCTGCTTAGGTTAAACATAAAACTTTTTCATATTCTCCCCCTGCTCCCTTTACACACACAGGAAAATATCACGCTTCCCAGGCTCCCATACAGTATGCAACCTTCCGTTTCTTTTCCTTAATTATCAAGGCCAGGAATTGAAGTTTTCAGCAATTTCTCCCCGTTCACATCCCCCTGACGGCCTCAGTGACTTCTTGCCTGACTGGCAGCCTTTAAAAAGATTTACTATGTATATGCTGCTTTATAGCCTTCCTCTGCTTTCGATTTACCATTTTGGCATCCTTATCACTCTGTAACACTTCCTACGTGTCTGTCTTTTTAGCTGTTCACTATCCCTCATTGCAGGTCTCCTGCAGAAGGTCTATGCCCAAAAGAGCTTCAGTGGGACATAAATGGCTCCTGGTGCTGGCCCTGAGCACAGAGGTGACATTAATCCTCCTGTCAACTTCCTCTTACAGCCTCAGACCTTTTAGGGTTCTTTAAATTCCCATCCATCTGTCTTTCAGAAAACCACATTTCTCCTCTGCACGCCCCTCTGCCAGGCAGCTGCCCCAACTCTCAATCCATCGCAGTGGAGATGGGACTGAAGTTGCAAAACTGGCATCTGGATTTCAACTCTTTACCCCAGTATCTGTGAGAGGCTGACCCCACACTCGGGAACAGAACAATTAGGAGATTGAATTAACTGAGAAATTCAAAATCATGACCCGGCAAAGGGGCACCCATGGGGAAAAGAGGGCATGGCTGAAATAGCCCTACACTCTGATGATCCCTGGCTACCATAAAGGTCTCTGGGAGCCATTGCTACCCAGGGTTGGAAGAACACAAAGATGGTTTAAAGCTACCACTGAAGCCCCTCCCCTTATCTGTAACAAATGGTCTTTAACCATAGCTAAGGTTCTTGTCTGTGATCTTTTAACTCAGCCTTTGAAGTTCTTTTCAGACTTGTTCTCTGAGCCCTAAGTGTTCCCCTCTGTAGGGATTAAATCTGGTAGTAAATTAAAGCATGGATGTTTACGATCACAATTACACCTCTTCTGAGAAGGATTTCACAGTCAGTTGAGTCACATTATTCTTTTCAGCCTGCACTGAGATCCAAGCTTCCTGGGTAATTGAAAGCCCATGGGTTATGATTTCAGGTTATTAAAAAAAGGTATAAAATGCAGATCATCCCCAACTGTACATGGACACTATCACAACGAGCCAGGCAGGGCATGAAATGGCTTTCACTGAATCCCTTGGATACAACGAAACGTTCTTAAAGATTTTACACCTTCAGACAAGGAGAACAATGAGAGATGATCATGTAGGTGGCCAGGACCCTAGGCCAACTGCTGTAAAATGCTGCAGGGCCCTGGATTAAATCAATTCTCTCCAAATTAGGCACTGACATTTCCCATTGTAAAACCTGGCTCCCTGGAGAGGAAATCTCTGTTATCAGGTAAATTAATAGAGAAATGGATACAACCATTATTCAAGCATGCAAGACACTCGGCAAAAAAGCTGGGGAATGTTTTAAGCTGTCTATGGAGTTGCTCCATTCCATGCCATTTTCCCAGTAGAAAAGCAAAAGCACCTGTAGGTGAAATTCACCATTGGGCATAGGATCTGCATGGGGCCCATACATCAAATAGGCCTTAAGTGGGGGTTAAGTGTCACATAATTGAACTGTTTGGTGGGGACCTCTGAAATCTAAGTAGAATCAGGAACGGGAAATACAAACATTCTGTTTTACAAGCCTGTAGGCTTCAGCATAGAGTTGCCAGGTTTCCAGTTTTTGGCCGAAACATCCACTTGAAAAGGGATCCTGGCAGCTCCAGTCAGCACTGCTGACTGGGCCGTTAAAAGTCCAGTTGGTGGGGAGTCTCTGCGTACTGCCGTGCACCGAGCACTGGCTCCGCAGATCTCTTTGGCTGGAAACCGCAGCCAATGGGAGTTGCAGGGGCACAGCGCATCATGCTGAGCTGCCTGGCCATGCCTCCACCTAGGAGCTGAGGGCCATATTGCCATTTCCAGGAAGCCGCCCGAGGTAAGAGCCGCCTGGACCCACATCCCCTCTCATGCCCCAACCCCTACACCTGAACCCCTCCTGTGCTCCATCCCTCTGCCACTGCCCTGAGCCTCCTCCTGCACCCAAAATTACTTCTGGAGCCCACCCCCTGAACCCTCTCCTACACCCCAAATCCCTCAGGTCCAGCCCGGAGCCCCCTCCTGTACCCCAAACCCTTCACCCCCGTCCCCACCCCAGAGCCCATGCCCCCAGCCAAAGCCCTCACCCCCTCTTCATCCCAACATCCTGCCCCAGCCTGGAGCGCTATCCTGCACCCTGAACCCCTCATCTCTGGCCCCACCCCTGAGCCTGTACCCTCTCCCACACTCTGAATCCCTCGGCCCCATCTTGGAGCCTCCTCCCGCACTCTGAACCCTTTGTCCCCAGCCCAGAGCCCCCTCCCACATGCCAAACCCCTCAGCCCCAGCCCAGAGCTCCCTCCTGCACCCCAAACCTCTCATCCCTGGCCCCAGCCCAGAGCCTGCACCCCCAGCCAGAGCCTTCACTCCCTCCTACACCCCTGCCTCCTGCCCCAGCCCAGTGAAAATGAGTGAGTGAGGGGAGGGGAGAGCAAGTGACAGAGGGAGGGGGGATGGAGTGAGTGGGGCAGGGCCTCAGAGAAGGGGTGATGCAGGGGCGGGGCCTCAGGGAAGGGGCACGGCAGAGATGTGGTCAGGGTGTTCATTTTTGTTCAATTAGAAAGTTGGCCACCCTAGTAGCCAGTGAGATGCTGAGTGCCCCCAACTCCCATTGAAATCACATGGAAAGATCAGGTGCTGTAGATGGAGGAAAGTGTAGATTTGAAAATGATACTGGGCAAAGTTTAACTTCACATGAGGTCTAGGCCAGGAAGGACTCAGCTCCTTAGGTCTCATCAGCTGCTTCACCAATAATCCATCAAATAAATCAATGTAGACTCAAAATCCCCACTGAAAGCCTTTTTTGGAGGGGATAGTGGTTTCACACCCTGCATCCAGTTAGATATCGTGGGGGAGATTCTTTCAGTTCTCCACTGGGATGCAACACAATTTATAAAGCAACCTTTCCTATAGGCAAAGTTAATCCCTACAGCAATGAGTTATCTGAGCTGATGTTCATGAACATACAAAACCCCTTTGAAGTCCCATGTAGCACCTGTGGCTTGTTACATGAATGAATTAGTGTATACCGGTAGCCATTAAAAAGCAAACAGTCGCTGACTGTTTCAACATTACACAATCTGATGTATCCGAGTTATTTCCTAGTCTAATTATAGGCAAAATGCTGCATTCTCCCATATGCTGTGATACAGTCACTTTTAGCAAATGCTGATTTTTTTTAATGACTTTAATTTACTATACTTACAACTGTGCCCTAAATAGTTAATTGCCTGGTGGGGGAAGAGATGCAATTCTAAAATTTTCACATCATCTACTGTAATATCCTATAAAGCGGCCAAAAAAAAAAAACCCATAAGGCCACAATCCTGCAAAAGCATCCATACACTTAGCTTTATTACACGCTTTGTGTAGCCCCACTGAAATCACTTCAGCTACTTGCAATGTGTAAAACATGGATAAATCTTTGCAGGATCCAGACCTAAATTACCTTCTATACCGGTGAGGATTTAGTTCCACTTAATCCCATAGAACCTGTTTAAAATAATATTGAAGCACTTAGATGTTGCTAAAAATAGACCAGCAAATAAATTATTCTACAGCAGAGCTGATAAACTGTAACTGTTTGTCCTAGAACTGAGATTAAAGACTACTTCAAACACAGCCTTTGGCCACTATGTCATACGAAATTCTGTTTGGTATAACAGAGCAGCGAATGATTTTAACAAGCTTGTTAACCAGAGATTAAGAATGGAAAAGATTCTATTTGGTGCTGCATATTGTGTTAATAACAACTGTGGGTGCAGGAGGGCTGTGAAAATGGACTGGACTGAACGCTAGCATTCCAGTTACCCCAGGAGGGGGCTCCAAGCATGGGTGCTGTATCGCAGCCAACAAACACTGCGACAGAAGCAATGAACTGGTCTGAAAGGTCGCACAACCTGTGCCTGGGCTAGATTCCATGCAGCCGCACAACAAGCTATCTTCGCTGGTTCTGTGCACCTCCTCTGTGTGCTGAACTCACGTAACTGCGGAAGCGAACCCAGGCTCTCCAGTCCTGCCAAAGTCCCCTCCACTTTCAATGGGCTTCGCTTCTTGCAAAAACAAGGCATAAGGCCGAGGGATGATAACTGGGAAGGTTTTCACTTAACCTTGAAACCACCTATACTTTTATAAATACAGGGCTCAGTTTTCCCCAGCCTCTGAACTATGCTGGGTGAAAGAAAGTGAGATGGGCTGCCATGGAACAGATGATGGATCCTGACTCAGCGCCAGCCTGGTGTCAGGGAGAGCAGGACTGTCTACCTCTGGAGGATTGGTGTCACTAGCCCCCAACCACTCATCCATCATGCCCCTGCCTCCCTCCAACACCCCCCATGCCATCCTGAGCCAGTGGCTGCCGGGCAGCTCTGACACCTGTTACCCCAGCAGCCAGTCTGTCAGCTTCTCATGGCAATGCCTCTGTGCCTTCTTCCACACAGCCTCCTATCGTGGAACGTTCTTTCTGAGCTCATCTGTCAGGCCACTCCACTACCCTCTGCATTCAAGTCCCTCCTGAAAGGCCTCTTCTGCGCCATGACCCATATGGGAAACTAGCAGATGGATAATGACATGTTAGAGGAGTAAGTGGGACGACAGATAACTTTGTGTTAATATAATTTTATATCACCCAGATGGGGCCAATCACTTCCCTGAACAATTTTCTTTATATGGTAGGTCCCTTCCCTTCCCTTCTGTCAGCTTCTGTGAACTCCTTGAGGCTGGACTCACATCTTTAGCATGGGGTGGGGACAACCAGAAATGAGTCAGAAAACATGTGAAGCAGCAGGTGATTCCCTGGCACATGTTCCCATTTTCTCAAAGCTCCACAGAAAGCAACATTCTGCTCTCAGGGCCACACCAGGTTGCCAGTGAGGACATTTTGCCTGCACAGAGAGGGGAATACTGGTACCCACAGTTGCTCATCACAGGAGAGAGCTGCTCCAGAACTGAAGCCGACTGAGTGTTTTCAAGGTTAGGTGTGTCTCCTATGGCCCTTGATCCTCAGCCACTGAGCTCAATGGGAGCTTTGGCATTGACGTCTCCGGGCATGAGATCAGGCCCCAAGATGGCTGGAATTCTTAGGCCAATACATTTACGAGCTGTGCTGCTGTCAGAGGCAAGAGCACTCACGTAGCCACATTATGCAGACAGGAGAGCGCTCTCCCGTAGGCATCATAAAACCAGTGCAACGAGAGGTAGTAGCTTTGTCGGTGGGAGAGCATCTCCCGCCAACATAGCGCTGTGAACATGAGCACCTATGCTGGCAAAACTTATGCCATGCACCTAGGGTGACCAGATGAGAGAGAGAAAATATTGGGACACATGGGGGGGAGGAGGGGAGAAAAAAAAAGCCGAGTGCTGTTGGTGGAGCAAAATATCGGGACAAGCACCTAAATATGGGGACGGTCCCAATTTTATTGGGACGTCTGATCACCCTACATGCACCCCTGAGCAACAAAAGTTTTCCTAACATGAGTGCTACTGTAGACATGGCCTTAGACTCCAGACATAAATGCTTTTAATCTAGCCCCACCATGTAGAGTTAATCAATCTGAGCATTAATCAGGGTCCTCCTGGTTAAATTCTGTTGCAGTTGCACACAGGAAGCCCAAGGGACTGAATATCAACTCCTGGACTTGGAAAACTCTCTGCGTCAGTAATAGGTCATCAGGAGCCTACAATATTGCAGCTAGTGGAGTCAGCCTTGATGTCAGACCTTCAGCTCAGAGGAATTTGAGCTAGGGACTTGTAGCCAAACCCATTAGGATACCTTTCATTAGTTAGTGGCTGTAACAATGTCACAGTGGGGGGCTGTGGGGAGGTAGGTTTTAGATTTGTGCTTCTTAGGCCTTTCTCCAGATATACAAGTAGCTAATGCCCATTCAGAAAAAGGTTGATGATCTGACGAGACAGCTGGGAAATGGTTTATGGGAGGAAGACACCTCAGGCCAGATCCAGCCACTGAAATGAACAGAGGAGCCCCAGGATACATCTGCTCCATTATGTTTTAATTCTTCCTACAGAATGGAGCATTCAGGGTCGTGGAGTAAGGCAAGTGACTCCCATTAGCAACATCAAAATTGGCTTTTGATTGTAAGTTCTTTGGGGGAGAGGCTATTGGTTTGTTCTGTTTGTACAGTACCTAGCACCGCTGGGTTCTGGTCCATGACTGGGGCACTTAGGCATCACCATAACAAAGGTAACACATATGGATATTTAGAAATATTAACTAGTCTGGAGAATTCATGGAACAGGCCCAGTGTTTCAGAACGCCCCTTTGTGGAGATAACTCTTAAGGCCTGGTCTACACTGGGCAGGCGTCGACGTAAGATACGCAACTTCAGATACAGGAATAGCATAACTGAAGTCGACGTATCTTATTTCAACTTACCTCCCGTCCTCACGGCACGGGATCGATGGCCGTGGCTCCCCTGTCGACTCTGCTACCGCCCAGGGCCAGCGCTTCCATTAGGCGACCCTAGGCGGTAGCCTAGGGCGCCAGGATTCGGGGGCCAGCATTTTGTGCGCTCCCCATGGGCGCATGGGAGCTTCCGGTTCCACTCCCGTTGTGCCGCCAAAGAAGGACCTTCTGCCGATGTGCCGTGGAAAACAGCGGCAGGCAACTGACCAGCTCAATGACTGATGCTGTCGCCTACGGCATTTCGGCGGAGGGTCCTTCTTCGGTGGCGCGATGGGAGTGGAACCGGAAACTCCCACACGCCCTGTGGGGAGCACACAAAATGCTGCCCCCTGAATTCTGCCTAGGGCGTCAGAAATCCTGGCGCCGCTCCTGCTACCGCCGCTCGCCCTGGTGGAGTTCCGGAGTCGATGGGAGCGCGTTCGGGGATCGATGTATTGCGTCTAGACGAGAAGCACTATATCGATCCCCAATAGATCGATCGCTACCCGCCGATCCAGCGGGGAGTCTGGACGTACCCTAAGGGCTTAACTCTGTGCAGTGCTGAGCACTTCAACTTCCTGTTCAGTCTCACGACTTTCTCCTCCCCTCCAAGGGAGTGGAGGAGGTCAGCACCAACAGACCTCAAAGGCAGTCTGAAGGTAAGAGACAGCCTAGAATCAGCAAGTCCTCCAGAATCACTTGACCTCAATGTCTCAGTCCTTACTTTGCAAAATCAGTCTACACACGTGTCTACTTCAGGGTAGCTCGGGCTGCCACTGGGCTCTTGAAGCCACATTCCATTTCCAAAGTGTAAACAACAAAGAAGCCAGTGTAGTGAGCTAATTTAACCAAAGAAACCACTTCAAAGTGAATTACCTTCCACTCGTTTGTTGCAGGAAAGGCGAGACTGAAGTGCTACATGAACATTGCTGTGCTAGTGCTTTTCTCAAGATGTTTACAACAACCTGCTCAAGGATAAAAAAAATAAAAAATTCTGTTTTGCAGGAAACAAGCAGTGATTCAGTAGGAAAGAATTTCTTTAGATACCATTCCTAAGAGTATTTTTATTGTTTGTTTATAGCACAGCAGAGCTCAAATACCCTACTCCAGATTGGAGCCCCTATGTGCTAGGGGCTGTACAAAGGCATATGAAAAAATGTGTCAAGATTTACAAAAATGAGTAGTGATTTTGGGTGTCCAATTTGAGATACCTTAAAAGGGCCAGATTTTCTGAAAGTGCTGAGCATCCAACCTTTGAAAATCACGGCTCTTAAAGGTGTCTCGAGTTGGGCACCCAAAAACTGAGGCTCCCAAAATTGCTAGTCATTTTTTAAAAATCTTGGCCAAGGTCCCTGCCTTGAAGATTTTACAGCCTGTATGCCTAACCATTAGTTGTTGCCATATGATGTGCACATCGGACCTGTTGTGCAGAGCTAGCCCAAAATTCTTCTGATTGACAGGGCATGTGTTTTATGTGCAGTCTGGATTTTTACTGCACAGTCCCTGCTATTAATTCGTCACGTGTACTTGGATTTTCAGAAAGGCTTTGACAAGGCCCCTCGCCAAAGGTTCTTAAGGATTCTAAGTAGCCATGAGGTAAGCAGGAAGGTCCTCTCTTAGATCAGTAACTGGTTGAAAGAGAAGAAACAAAGAATAAGAATAAACAGTTTTCAGAAGGGAGAGAGGTAAATCGTGGGGTCCCCCAAGGCTCTGTACTGGACTCTGTGCTGTTCAAAACATTCATAAATGATCTGGAAAGAGGGTGAACAGTGAAGTGGCAAAGTGGGAAGATGATAAAAAATTATTCAAGATTGTTAAATCCAAAGAAGACTATGGGGAGTAGGATCTCACATAACTAGGTGACTGGGCAATACAATGGCGGATGAAATTCAGTGTTGATAAGTGTAAAGTAATGCACATTGGAAAAAATAATCCCAACTCTACATATAAAGTGCTGGGTTCTAAATTAGCTGTTACCACTCAAGAAAGAGATCTTGACATCACTGTGAATAATTCTCTGAACACTTCTGCTCAATGTGCAGCAGCAGTCAAAAAGGCTGACAGAACGTTAGGAACTATTAAGAAAGGATTGGAAAATGTAAAGCCACTATATACCTCTCTGGTGAGGTCACACCTTGAAAACTGTGGTTGCCCTGTCTCAAAAAGGATATAGTGGAACTCGAAAAGGTTCAGAGACAGGCAACAAAGATGATCCAGTGTAAAGAATGGCTTCCATATAAGGAGCGACTAAAAAGATGAAGGTTGTTCATCTGAGAAAAGACAACTGAGGAGGATACGACTGAGGTCTATAAAATCATGAATGGTGTGGAAAAAGTGAATTGAGACATGTTATTTACCTTTCACACAGCGATCAGCCAAAGAAATGAATAGGAGCAGGTTTAATACAAACAAGAGGAAGTATTTTTTTCACACAATGCACAGCTAACCTGTGGAACTCATTGCTATGGGATGATGTGACGGCCAAAACTATAACTGGGTTAAAAAAAGAACTGGCTAAGTTCATGGAGGATAAATCCATCTGTGGCTATTACCAAGATGGTCAGGGACATAACCCCAATGTGTAGGGTGACCCTAAAGCTCTCATTGCCAAAAGTCAGGTATGAAAGACAGGTGTGGTTCATTCCATAATTGCCCTATCTGTACATTGTGTCAGCCACTGTCAGAGACAGAATACTGGGTAAGCTGAACTATGGGCTGATCCAGCATGGCAGATCTTATGTTCTTATGCTTCTATAGCTTCTTCTAGCTGAGGCTCTCACACATGTAAATGAAGCCGCACAACACCAACCAGGGTGGTGTTATCCTCTCTGAATACAAAAGGAAACAGATTTACCCAAAGTTACACCATTTTATGATCACAGAGTACACACAGACACGTTAGATATGAACGTTAGTTATACTCTTGGTGGCAGGTTACAGCATAAGCCTACTTTATTTCTTAGAATGCAGAATGATTATACACACGAACCCAAAAACACAGAGGCAGGAACCAGGCTGGTTCTTAAGGCAGAGACCAGGACCGGCGCTAGGGTTTCTCGCGCCGTAGGCGCATGGCCATTTCGCCGCCCCCCACGCCGATCCCGCGGTTCCAGTGGAGCTGCTGCAGTCATTCCTGCGGAGGGTTCGTTGGTCTGTGGCTGCGGTGGAGCTGCCGCAGGCATATCTGCGGGCGGTCCACCGGAGCCGCGCAAGCAGCCAACCGTCCGCAGGCATGACTGCGGCAGCTCCACCGGAGCTGCGGACCAACGGACCTCCGGAGCCGCTTGCCACCCCCCAGCAAAATGCCGCCCCCCGAATAATCCTGGCGCCCTAGACGATTGCCTAGGCTGCCTAAATGGTAGCGCCGGCCCTGGCAGAGACACATAACTAATCCCGCACCTTGCTGTAAGCTTGCTTTGTTCAGACTGCTGCTCCCTAAATGCTTCACTACAGAGCCCCTAGCCTGCAAGCAGGACCAGGGACACGCTCCCTCTCCCACCGCCACTCACACATGCTTAAAATGACAGTTTGCAATTCCACCAGTTCTTAGTACACCACACAGGACATCTGTGACAGAGCTGGGCTAGCCTTCAGCTCTCCTGAGTCCCAGTCCTGTGCACTAAACACTAAGGATACATCTACACAGAAAAAAAGAATAATAACCCACAGCAGTGAATCTCAGAGCCAGGGGTGTGCAGACTCGGGCTCATGCTATAGGGCTAAAAATCGTCATGTAGCCATTTCAGCTGAGACTGGCGCTTGGGCTCTGAGGCCTGGTGGCAGGGAGGTGTTTCAGAACCCAAGCTCCAGCCTGAGCCAAAACAGCTGCATGGCTCTATTTAGCGCCAGAGTGTGAACTTGACTCTCTGGTCCTGGCCTCTAAGACTCGCTGCTGCTGTTTTGTTTGGTTGGTTTGCTGTGTAGATGTACCCCAAGATGTCAGTCAATCTGCTACAAGCGGTCTGGTTCTGCATGAGAGAGGGACCAGCTGTCCCGATATTGTGGGGCATTGCCTTATACAGGCTACCTATTACCCCCCCATATCCCCCTCCGATTTGTCACATTTGTTATCTGGTCACCCTACCTAGTCATAGCAATGGAAGGTCCAAATATGGAACCAGAGCAGATTAGGCAGTAAGAAGTGAATCCAGCTCCCACATCCATTGCGGGGCCTCTGAGCCAGGATAGCGGCAGGATCTGGAAAAACCACTCCATAGTTTATTCACCTTCCATACTGCAGCGCCTATCACCACAAGGGTTTCCGTGTGCTGCTTTGCTTGGCAGGTTTGGAACAGAGCTGGATGAACCTCTGCTGTGCAGACAGCACTGGTCCAGCCCTTTCACCTTTCCAAATCGAATGTGCTAGGGTCATGGAGCCTCTCCTGGGCCTGGAACCAGCTGTTTTACAGACATGACTGTGACATCACTGTCAGCCAAGTCGAACATGTGGGACAAGTGTAAGACTAGGCGTTTAGGAACCAGGACACCTGAATTCTATGCCTGGGCCTGCTATTGACTCGCTACACCACGTTTGCAAGTCACATAGCTGCTCCATGCCTCAGTTTACCAAGCACGGCAGACATTGTGACCCTGTGTTGATCATTTGACAAATTCTTTGAGAACTTGGGATGACTGGTACTGTGCCAGTTCCCTAAAAGCTCAACCCACAAAGCAGTGATAATATCTGCCTGGCATATTACACTCCAATAGCTGATTTAATTTGGCTTCTTATCCAATAGTTACATTACTGACCCTGCCTGCAGTATTGCTATTGCTTTGGTTAAAACTGATTGGTTTGTTTGTTAATCAGCTCATTTACACTCAGTTGTATTTGATTTAATTTTCCATTCCCCCCCCCTCAATATTTATCTAGCATCTATGTGCCATGACTCTTTCAGCATTTTTATCTCTTTTAAGCTCTTCTTCTCACCTGTGTTTTTGACGTGGTCCCAGAAATGAGCATCGCTCACACTTTAAAATCTTGACTCACGCTTAGTGCAAACAAGTTCTCTGGCAAGTTCGAGGCAACCAATTTTAACAGAGTTGCCAAAGTCGTTGCCACTGGCCATGTAATTTAGTTCCTATTGATTTATCTCGCCCCTTTACACAAGAGCAAACGGTAAATGCTTCCTTTGATTCACTCACTGCTTGCTCCCTGCCGGACAAGTCTCTAGGCTAGAACTGATGGAACGTGTTAGCAAAAGGTGCTCGAATCAGTGCTGAGACAGAGCTTCATCTAGTGTCAGCCCCGCCCCCGGGGCGCTGCTCAGTCAACTTATATCTATTTATTGTGAAAGGAAACTTGGGCTGTGTGCTGCGACGGCCATGTAGCAAAAGCCACAAACCAACCTTTAAAAGAGACAAAACCAACCCATTTGGAGGAGTAGACGTAAAAGCAAGGTATTGTCCAGCCATGGCCCTTTAAACCTCTGATGGCACATCATAGGAGAGAGATGAAGTGGCTGCAGT
The DNA here is from genome assembly GCF_007399415.2 of Gopherus evgoodei. Taxonomy (NCBI): domain Eukaryota; kingdom Metazoa; phylum Chordata; order Testudines; family Testudinidae; genus Gopherus; species Gopherus evgoodei. The sequence goes on from NC_044336.1 coordinate 20,315,956, forward strand.
GGTGAATATCTTTCTTTGAACTCAGAATTGCTTGCTGCTGCTTTCGTCTGGATCATGAGCAGAATACGCTGTATACAGGCAGTTCTTACTCCAAACCTTGGTTCTTTATGGACTCAGCATTACATTTTTAAAATCCTATTTCACCCCCAGCAGCTGGGAATTCCAGCCGCTCTTGCTTTCTCTTTAAAGCAGTGGTCCCCAAACTTTTTACCTTACGCCGCTCCCATCTCCTGTCTCAGGGGGAGTTTTTTTTGGCGGGGGACACTGACGGGGTAAGGTGGCCAAATGGGGGCAGGAGTGAAGCCACGGCCAGCAGCCACAGCTGGGAGCAGATCCCAGGGCACAAGGCTGGCAGCCAATCCCCAGGGGCTCCCTCCCCACTGCCCAGACCCCAGCCACCCCCCCAAATGCTGCACCCCACAGACTCGGGACCTCAGCCTCAGAGCCATCTCTTTGTGCAGTTGGGAATTTACATGTCTCTCTGAAGTTATAATTTATTTTCCATGGGCAGAAAGGAGGTTTTATGGGTGAGGCCCTGGGTGAGAGCTCAGAATATCTGGGGCAAGTCCCTTTCAGTAAAATTTTCAAAAAGGTCGACAGCCCAGAGCCCCAAAAGCATGTAGGTGCCTAAGTACCTTTGAGGAGCTAAGACTCCTCAAAAGACGAGATATTAATGGGACACAGGGGAACAGTTACGCAATGCGACTAAATTGCTCACAATCTTGCCTTTAACAAACAGGTTATAATAGGCCCTGATCCTGTCCCAACAAGCTAAAGACTCTCTAGTCCAGTTGTTTGTGGATTCCCGCTCATTATAGGGGTATGCAGCATGCAGCAAGTCAGGAGAGGAGCTCTTTGATGGCCGTAGTGTGTAACGCTCATTCACTCTTTCTTCCATTTTAATGATGTGCCACTGTGGTTTTTTAAATAATGAAGGGGAAAAACACAAAACTATTTTTTCAATTTTTTATTAATGTAAAAAAAAAATGTTGCTTTAGGTGCATTTTCCAAAATGCCCCAAACAGCTGCCCTGCCTCATATCCCATAGCTGGGAAATCCTGCATGCTCATGTGAAACAGAGCGGTGCAGGGATTAGCATTTGTCAGGCAGTCAAATCAGCAAACTTCAGATTTTGCCCCTTCCTGAATTACAGGCTTGCTTTCAGCAAATGACCAGTTTTAAATATCAGGCCAAGCCTCGTTTCAAAGGTTGAGAAATAAATCTCTCATAAATCAGCATATGTGGACTTTATTTATAATTCAATTTTGTTCTATAATTGCAATATACAGTGGGAATCTAGATCTATAGAAAATATAGTATTTTCTTTCTGGCCATAAACACAAGCGATAAACCATATAATTCTCCTCTTCTGTAATGTACTTTTTTCTGTCTGTACTGCTGAAGTGATAGCTTACCCCTTTGCATCCAGTTCCACTCCACTACAGAATTTTTAGTGTACATTACAGTTTGGTTTGGCACTAGTCCAACAAAGTGATCTGCTTTTTTCATAATGCACACAAAGCCATCCAAATAATCTAAGCACAGAAAATAAACATAGTATTGCCAACCCCAAGCATTCAACAGTTATGAGCTGGGCCCTCAAAAATTCTGACATTTTTTCCCCCTAAAAATCTCATTATTTTTAAAGGCAACTTTTTAATTTGTTTCCTGGCCTTTGAAACTTTTGGGTTACGCTTGAGTCATGTTTTCAAGCTATTCTCTAAAACCACAAGAGCTAGAAACTTTTTTTTTTTTATGAATGCTGAGATTCTCACATACTAACAGGATGCCAGGAGCTGGGACTTTAAAAATATCATGAGGCTTATAATAAAATCATGAGAGCTGGCAATACTGTGGGTGAAATTCACCTGCCAGCACAATGCCAGTTGTCCTAAATCAATGGTCTTCCCCCTTTTCCATCCTGGGACACGCTCAGATAGGTTTATCTCAGCTAACCAGGAACTAGCTGGGACCTCCATCCAATTTAGCAGTATCAGAAAGGCAGGGAGGTCACTACCCCCTGAAGCATGTTTGCAACCCCCATGCCCAGAACCCATCTCCTTGTAAATTTATTATGTGAAAGGAACTTGTCTGATCACTGGAGAGCGACCACCACCAATCTTGTTACCAGATGCCGGTAAAGCTGACGTGGTCCTCAGCTAAGAAGATGCTAAGCACCCACAACTCTGGCTGAAGTGAATGGAACCTATGGGTGCTCAGCACTGCTGCTAACCAGACCTTGAGCCTGCAGTCTCAACTCCACCAAGCCTGCCACAGCTGGTCCTCCAGTTACAGCTGGGGCATGGAGGGTGAAACAACCCAGAGATAGCCAGTGAGGTCACACAAAGTCACATTTTTCAATTTTTGAAGGTCCTCCTGCATGCAGAGGACCTCCTGTTCCTCAGCCTGTCATTTCAGAACCCTCCCCCTATCCCCCTTCATAAGTGCAGAGGGACCTAACTGATTAAGCATGCAGAGGTGTGAAGCTGAGATGCCCAACCAAAAATCCAAGCCTTGGGTCTCACCAAACACTCTAGATTGCAGGGAAGGGACCCTCTGCAGTATAGATCTGTCCCCGATGGATCACCTGCCTTGCTGCCTGTATGAAATGCTACAGCTTCCCTCGTGAAATGGGACAGGACCAGAAGCAGTTTGTGCTGTAGCCAGCAAGGCTGGATAAAAAAGCTCTTAGGTGATAGATCACCTGGCCACTCCAGCCCAACCTGTCACGGGACATAAATGCAACGTGCTAACAAATCGAGGTGCCAGATCTCTTTCTGTGGCAGTGCCCGAGGTGCACTGACGCTGGAGGTAAACGAGACATTAAATCTTGTGCAACGTACTGTATGTTCTTCAGGACTTCGGGCAAGACTCTTCTCAATTTTTGACAACTCCCATGAATTCACTTGAACAACAGGACTTGTACCTCCAGGTTAGTTTTTCCTTCTCCATTTTGTGATTATTTTGGGTTAGGACAGAAAGTTGGGGCTTGCTTCTCTCTTCACTGCCATTCTCGTCACTGGGAATTTGCAGACTGAGGGGTCTGGTTCTGCCTTTCTTTGCACCCCCAAAACTTACACTGAACCCAGCAGTGGGTGATTTGAGAGGCAGGGGCAGGCCCTTTATCTCTCTTCTTTGTTTAATCTTTGCCACCCTTGCCTGTTTTTTCATACAGAGAACATGGGAAAGATTTAGGCTGAGATTCAAAGTCCCACCTTTGGACAGTCAGTGGGATTTAGATACCTAACTCCCTTTGGCCCCCTTCGAGAATCGGTGCTGTACGGCTTGGCTGCATGCAGGATTCCACCGGTGTAACTTGAGGTGTGATTTTAAACCACTTCAGTGAAACCAGTGCTAATGGCCATGTGGACACTTCGTTCAGTTTGACCTAGGCTTGTTGCATCAGCGTCAGTTGATCAGGAATCGCTTTAAGCTAAACTGAAACAGAATGAAAGAAGAGAGTCCACCCATTTGCTTAACTAAGGCAGCTTACTTAAGTCACTGCAAGTTTGTGTGTAAACAAGCCTTTATACAACCTGCCCCATTCCTGGTCAATCCTTCATCTTTCACCTGTCTGCTTTGGCTGGAGAGGGTGGAAAAGGCATTTGTTTAGTACTGGGTCGTTCTAGCTCCTATCTTTGCAAATGAAGCCTCAAGCACTTTAAGGCACTGTCTACATAAGACAGTTGCACACCAGTTTTAAACACTTGTTTTAAATCAGCGGACATACTCATTTTGTTTTAAGGGGGATTTAGTACAAGTTTAGTCTGATTCCTAAAGGATTTAAGATAGCACTAAAATAAGCCTGGTAAAATAAGCAAAAAAATATGTGTATGGGATATGCATCCGCTAGATAACTGTACCCAGCCACCATTCTGGCAATTGAATGGTGTTAAGATGTTCCATGTGACTGTGGCTATTGGAAAGAGCCAGTATCTGTAAGGAAAGTAATACACACACACACTCTGTCTCTCTCTCGGATTGTAGTTATCTATTTTGGGATCTATCCCTGGAGACAATATCTTGTAGGCAGACAAGCTTGCTGATAGGCTCTGGTCCCACCAAGCGTAGCACCTGGCTGCACTAGTCGGGCTGTGTACTTCACATTGCAGGATCAGGGTCCTGGGGACATCAGATAATCATAGACTTTAAGGTCAGAAGGGATTATAATGGTGCCTTCTGACCCTAAAGCCTAGATTCTAGATATCTGCAGCCCTTTGCGTTGTGAATACAAAGAAACATTTAAGCGTCTGTCTTTGGGTTTGTTCTGTTGCCCATCGCCATTGTATCTGGCACCTCTCACCATAATTAGACGGGCAACAGTGGTAGTCCCGAGTGGACTTCAGGGGAGTAGCAAGGAACAAGAGGGCTCATCTGTACCTGAAGACACGAGACACTCCCTTCTAGCACTCAGTGAAGACCTTCTCCGTCACCCTTCAGCTTTGTGAAGGATGGGCTCCACAATGGGACAGAAACTTGGTTTTGATTGACTTGTTGCAGCAATTGCTCTGCAACAAAGCTAACCACTAGCTAAATAACTGACATGCTCCTGTGGTATTAATAACACAGCTGGTCAGAAATTCCCTCCCACTCCATGGAAAATATCAATGAAAATGTGGGGAGGGGAATGTTTTTTGTGGAAATTTTCAGTGGGAATTTTGACTTTTTATTACAAAAAAATGAAAATAAAAATAAATGGTCAAAAATGCCAAAACTCAAGAAGTTTTCCACTGAAAATGTTCAGATATGGGTTTCCCACAAAAAGCAGGTACATTCGGTGAAAATATTCCTTTTGTCATAAACCAACTTTTCAATGGGAAGAAAAGGTGACAGAAAAATTTAAACTAACCATAACGAATAATAATACTTTCCTGTACTGTCATATGGCAGTTTTCTCCTGGAATTATCAAAGCATTTTACAAAGGAAGAGTAAGTATTATTATGGTCACATACCACCCAGAGGAGCCTGGTGAAAGAACCTAAAGAGAATATCCCTTTAATAGATGGGGAAACTGAGGTACAGAGAGGTGAAATGATTAGCTCAACATTACATAGCAGAGCTGAAATTAGAGCCCAGGTCTTGTGAGTCTAAATCCTGTGCTCTGTAAACTGCGGCTTAGTACAGTAGAGATGGGCTCGCAGCACATCTAAACACACCCAAATTTCACCTCCGGCAACCTATGTTTATAACGGGCAGAAAAATACCCCAGATCAGAACATCCCTGACTTTTGAGAATCTAGTTTGGCACTTTATAGCTCAATCCCATCTCTAGCACATAGCTGCACTGGGGTGATAGGAACTGGTTTCTCACCAAGGCCTTTGATATGCGCTCTGAGGCTTGGCGTCCCAGAGCAAATGGAGGGAGCTGAATTCTCTCCAACCATCAGGCACTGCTGCTAAAATAGATCATGGATTACAATCAGGGAAACAGTCGCGCTGGAATGCATGTAAATGCTCCCCAAGGAAGACTCCAAAATGTGGATCCAAATCCCACAGAGACGACTATGGAAAATATTTCTCTTCCTCCTCTGCCCATGAATGTTAATTTTATAATTATATTTGGCAAATGTTTAATTCCTCAGAGAACGGGAAAGAGACGTTTATTCATTTAGGGCTCCCTAGTTTTCACGATTCAGCTTTTAAAACGGTTCTGTATTTCAGCACTTTGAGGCCCAATCATGCAAAGGTTTAAGCATGTGTGTAGCCCTTATTCACACGAGGAGCCCTATGATACACAATGCAGTGTCTTTCTCCTGCCTATCACAATAGGTCTACTGATTTGCTAAAGGACATATAGTAACCAAAGGATTTTATCATGGAACTCATTTGCCATGATGCTAGATTTTATGCAACAGAGATAAACTTCCAGTATGTGTGCACATATATGTGTTCATGTGTGTATATGCACATGTGGGCAAGCACATGTGCACAAGGATGGGATCACTTCACCCATCATTACAATGTAATCACTTTTGCAGCTACCGGATGGCACCCACATTACAAAAATCCACCCTCCGGACACACATCAGTTCCATTTCTGTGCTCAAGCCATAGGTGATCCACCCATAAAGACTACCATTAGCTGCTCATCATGGCTGGTGTTACGCTAGGGCCTAGAAACCTCAATGGAGATTGCTCCCCCATTGTACAAGGTGCTGTAGATACACACAGCAAAAGACAATCCCTGCTCCAAGGAGCTCACAATCTATACAGGCAAAGGGCAGATGGTGAAACTGAGGCAAGAGCCTTGACCAAAGTCACACAGTTGGTCAATTGCAAAGCTGGGACAGGAATCCAGGCCTCATGAGTTCCACTCCCATGCTCCGTTCAATGAATGACGCTGGCACTCAACAATACAGGGGGGCCACAGATAAGACTGAGACACAAGGGGTGCTGCAGAGCACTTTGCCCCACTGCTGCTGTGCGGTATGCACTGTGTGGCTAAAGCCGTCCTTTTCCAACACAGTCGATCTAGGTGTCTTAGGGTACTGATGGGGATGAACGCTTGGGTTTAATGTAGCCTGTATACAGCTTGGCCCACCCAACAAGGGACATTTACTCGAAGGAAAAAGGGCAGTTCTCTGTACATTTCAGATGTTCCATAAATTACATGAGGTCATTGTAAGTCAGTATGACACTTAAATGGGACAATTCAGCATTATGTACCACGCAGGGAGATGATCTCTCATACAGAAAACAAATAACCAGCTGCAGCAACTACCCCTTTCATTCAGGGCAGAAGTTACCCCTGTGCAGAGAACCAGCACACTAGTTAGGTGCCACATAAGTCCTATTGCTGGGATTTTCAAAGGAGCACTCAGGAGCTCACGGGGGACTTATGTGATGCGTAGGCTGTGTGAATTTCACCTTCTGTCCACATCAGACACTTTCATACCAAAGCTGGTCAATCAGGTTATGTACAGCTCCCAGAAGCAGCTGTCACATTATTTACCTGCAGTCACATGGCACTCACAAAGGCATGATACTCGTTTGTGAGTGATGGTTATGGGCTGTAGTGCTTTGGATCGATTGGACAAATCTGAGCTCTGCGCTGTCTGGTGGCTCAGGAAACAGTCTGGGTCTAATCTAGAGTGAAGACTGTTCAGAAATTCCTTGCTGAAATAGCCCCTGAGTTCTACAAGGATTTTTGGAGGAATTGCTGGAAACAATTCCCTACCAGGCTACAACCCTAAGCTCCCCCCATTTAAACACTGCAAAAACTGGAAAAATAGCAACACAATGCTATAATCCCCTCAAAGCAGCAATTCAGTGTCCTGGCAAAGTGAGAATACAGATATAAATGCAGGGGTCTGCTGTGTCTTGCCTCTGCATGGTTTCCTCAACAGGGACTTTTAGAGAAATAAGAGTCTAGGGCCCCAAAGCTTGTTCTTATCTTTAAGCACACGGGTAATCCCTTGACACACAGGACTGAAGCTAAGCATTTTGCAGGATCGGGACATAGGTGGGGAAGTTCCCAGGGAATGTTGGGGGAAGGCAGTTCTTTATCTGCCCACTCACCCAAGCCTTCAGGAGGAGGGGCAGAGATAGACAAGCTAATCAGGGATCTCTGCTCATGGATGCTTCCCACTCCACACCAGAAGGAGGCTGAGCAGGTTGCGTCCAGCTCTGAACTAGGATTTGGGATTCAGTGGTGATTTAGGGCTAGGACTCAGCGCTGACAATTCTGGCTGGAATGTAATAGGCTGGGTGGCATTCCCAACATTTAAAACATACCCCTCCTGTGTGTCCACCCCCGACGGGGTGAAAGCCACAACTTGCACACTTGTAACCACTGCTCTGCATGCAGAAGAGACAGAACCTACAGAACATGGCGCAAGATAGAGGCGACACACTGGTATTATCGAGGGAAGGGGCTGCTCCCGCAGAGCATGTCTAGGGCAGAGAAATGCAAGTGTGCTACAGAACCCGGTGGGAAATAAATGAACCGCTCAGACAGCTGGAAGGATGGTCTTGTGGTTAAAGCATTAGATTGGGACTCCTGGAATCTGGCTCTGTTTCCAGAGTCACTTGTGATCTTGGGCAAATCAATTAATCTCTGGGGGCCTCAATTCTCCACCTGTCAGATGAGGGATAAGACTATGTCCCTGCCTCATGTGAGGAATCGGGAGAATAAATATTTAGGCACTATGATACTGAGGCCAGAGCTAGGTATCTGTGCACAGCTCTCTTGAGTATTCCTAACAGAGCAAGCTAAGAACTTTTGGAGGAGCGAGCAAACAAACATACTGATGGGACAGACTAAGGCAGTAAAGAAGCATTTAAAAGGCCAAACAAAGCAATTGGAAAATCGACCATATTTTAGCATTTGAGAAGCATGTTCTGCAAGCAGCTGGCTGGAAAAGCTGGAACAGCAAGGGAGCACTTACTGACTGGGTCATTTTCGTCTGTTGATACACTTTACCTGACAGGACGATGGAAAGATGAGACTCAACAAGAAACTACAGGAATCAAAGGGAAGTTTCAAATTGCAATAAATTACCCACCATCAAAGATGAAATGTGTGTGGGGGGTGTTTATACTAATCTGTTTGGGGAGGGGTCAGATAATAGATGAAATTGACTGTCGGGATTCTTAGGAACGTGCTGAGAGAAAGCAGACTGTGTATCCTGGAACAGGAGATATCACTAAGCAATAAGGACCTAAGGCAACTGGTAATTTGGCGGAGAGCAAGATTCCATCTAAGTGCCTTTCCCTACCTTTGGGAATGGAAAATACGATGCTGATCCAGTACAGTTCCTTTGCCAAGTGTGACGGCATGGAGCCTGATTCTCCTCTAATTTATAACCATCTTAGGAGTCACTGACTGAAGTCCCTGGAATTACAGAACACTAGTGTAAAACCAGTAGAGATCAGAATCAGCCCCCCAGAATCCTGCTGAAGATGCTCTTGTATTTGTTAGATTACGACAGCGAGGAGGTGACTCGTCACTGAATAGGAAATGCAGTGATTCTGAAGGAATGGTCCCACACTATGTACACATAAAACACACAGATTAGGGCAGGGAAAATCAATTTTGTTAATTAGACAACTACCTAGAACTTGATACTTTTCTCCAGTACAAACCACAATGATACCTAGCTCTATACATAGAGCTTTTCATCAGTATGTCTCAAAGCATGTTACAAAAGAGGTCACTTAACAATAACCCCATTTTACAGAGAGGGAAAGTGACTTTGCCAAGCCTTTGCCAGATGTTTTTGGAAGATCTATTGGGGTCCACCCTAAGACCATCAGACTCAAGAAAATGATTTGCGTATAGGTCTCTAGAGATGATTAGGTAGCATGTGAGCCCACTAATTTAGATGTTAATTATTCTATTGACTTCCTATTCCTCCTGGCACCTAGGGTGAAATGTTGCCTACTAAATCACTGTGTTGTTGCTGAAGATATTTCTACAAACCAAGGGAATGGTTTGATTTATTTAAATCAGAAATTCTTTATTTTCATAATGAGCCAAATTATCTTCTGTTATTGGTGTAAATCCAGAGTAGCACAACTAGTTAGACTGTGTAGCAGAACCCTGTTGTTTGATTTCAGTGAAGTAACACTAGATTTACACCGTTATAACTGAGAAGAGAATTTGTTTAAAGTAACTTCTCTTAGCTATTTCAAAACTACAACATATGAATTTTTCAGTGCAAGGATAGGAATGAGAACTTAGCAAGACAGCCATTTTGCACCCTACCCTACAGGCATCAGAGCAACCAACCTTCATCTTTTTTTTTTTTAATTCGAACAACTGTCCTGAAAAGACTTTCTGTTCATGCACGCAGCGTGAAATTCTGCAGGGCTCACCTGGCTCGTTTCCTTTCGGAGTTAGCTTTTATTACTGAACACAAATTTAAAATGGGGACTAGGGTGGGGTGGGGAAAATAAAACTATACACAAAAAAAAATCAAGCATTTGTAAAAGCATGGCATGGTTTTTCCATACACACTTTGCCCATGAGTCAGGGGCCATGTGTGCACTGACAGATCTGCAAACCTGCTCTGACATGTAGGCAAAAGTTTTAGGTGAGCACATCCCAGCACATGAAAAACGCAGGCAGAGACCAAAACGAAAACAATTCCACCCCACATGCATGCAGATGGGAACTTGGTTCCATGCAATTTTCTTCCATAAGGTCAGAGAGCTGCTTTTTTCCTCCACACTCTGAAGATCGCACATTTGCTGGGATGCAGTGTCTAGCATTCTTGCAGAGTCCTGACATAGGCAAGATCCTATGGGTGCAGTTACAAAAATAATCAGCATTGCCCATACTTCAGTATTTGCCACATTTCCCCTACTGAGAATGGGAAACAGGACTCATTTCATGGGAAACGTATTTTAACTGATTCGTTATGCATCACCCGTTAGACTACAAAGATCATCCATCATATTATGAAACGAGTGCACACCTTTCTCTAACCGGTCAGGACAATCTGGCTGAATCTCTACCCAAAAAGCATCTTTCAAAAGCCAGGAAGTTATTTTTCAGTGGCTTGAATTGTGATTTATAGATTGGTTTATTAGGCTGACCTTCCTGAAAGTTCTTAATTAAACGTTAAGGGTGAGAAATTAATCACCGGCATAATTATTTTATTATGCATGTTCAGTAAACATAAAACTGCTTGAAATTTACATAATGTCTAACTGAAAACTCTTTAGTAGCCATAATTAAATTTTGATTCTTAATAATTATTTAACTTGCTTTTTCTAAAGGGGAAGAACATTCAACAGTTCCTTACCAGGGTTACCTACCTCAGTCACAGCAGTTAGTTGGGTATCTGCTACTCTTGAAAATAAATATTTCACTAATTTTTTTAAAAGCATATACACAGCGAAAGCAGCTATTACTGCACTTACAGAAGTACTGTATTGCATGGCACATCCACAGCACACAGGAACGGAATTCTGGTCCGTTCCCCTCGATCTCCCAAAATACCTCTACTTAACTCTCTTTGGCTTGAAAGCCCTCTGGAAGCATCAGTTAGTCACTCCATACACCAACTCTGGGAGGAAAGAATTCTCCACACTGAGCTAGACTGTACTTGGGTTTCTTAGCCATGCAAGGAAATGACAGGAGTAAGAATCCCCCATGCATCTCGGTGGAGACTAGCTGGACCATGGGGCCTTGGAGTGCCCAGTTAGTCCCCAAAGCAGGTGAGTGTGCAGTGGCAGGGATCGGGCAGAGTCTAGATGCCACCTCACACTTCACTCAAAACAGCATGTATGCGTCGGTACAGGGCAGCAGCTAATTACTGCAGTCTTTCCTCCTAAGCAAGGAGGATGGAGAGAAACCGTGACACAGAGTCTACAGGTCACAATGGTTCCTGGGATGGTGCAGCTTACACACCACTTCTTGTTCAGGGCTGTGCTGAAAATCACTCTTTAGCCCTAAGGACTTGCCTGAGGTGACAGAGGACGGCAGCCTCGGAGTTAAAATAAGAACTAGGGAGCTCCGGATGTAGTGCTGTGCTCAGAGCACTAGCCCTTGCCTAGCCCACAGGTGCAGCTATACTTCAATACATATTTTCTCTCTTCTATGAGTTGCTTGCATCACAATAAATTCCCAACAAAAATATGTTCTCAACAGCCAGTTTACCCCTGTGCTCTCTGGATCTTTCCCCCTAGCTTGAGGGCTGCTATAACTTACACTCCACTTCCCAGACCAGTAGCTGTAGTGTAGTGCACCCTACTATGTCCCTAACGTGTCTCCTATGCCAGGTTTGACGGGGGGCCAGTGTAGCTCTATCTTAGTGGTAGAAGATCTCTTGATATGGGGATGGGCAGGCAGAGGGTGGGGTGACATTCCTGCCTATTTTAAGCCACCTTAATGCAAATATGGAATTAGTATAGGAGCCCATTTAAAGCTTATGTTGGGTTTTATACGATTTATGATACATTACCAAGTCACCTGCATTTACTAGCTCCCAAGTAGAGCTGAATGAATCATTGATTTTTTGGTTCAGCTTGCAAACCAAAACATTTGGAAAAATAAATTTGTTTCATTTCCAACCAAAACTGAATTTATTTATTTTTTTGTTTTTCTCTGTGAATTAAAGAAACAAAAAGAGTCATTCAGGTTGAAGAAAGCATTTGTGACATTGCATTTTGAAAATGTTGATTCAAAATGAAAATGTCAGAATGGTTCATTTTGATAATTTTGTGGTGAACCACTTCAACATTTCAGAAATTTTTGTTTCCAGGGTTTTGTTTTTTTCAGTTGAAGCCAGCGGCCAAATTTGACTCAAATTTGTAAATCATTCTGTTGCCCGATGTCAATAACATTTTTCAATAAAAATTCCAAAAAAGTATGAACTTTTTAAAGACAAAAAACAAATGAACAACTGAAAACAACTTTGATTTGAGTTGGATTTTAGCCAGGATAGTGGGGTCAGCACCCTTAGACTTAGGAAAACACCTGTCATACTTAATACATGTATTAAAAGCTTTCTCAATAGATTTCAGAGCACTTTCAAAGAGGGGGGTTATTAGTCTCATCTTAGAGATGGGGAAACTGAAGCACAGAGAGGTTTATTGACTTGCCCACGGTCAAACAGTGAGTCAGTGGCAGGGCTAGGAAAAGATCCCAGCTCTTCTGACTTACAGGCTGGTACTCTATCCACTGGATCACATTCCCACAGGTTCTTGACTTTTATTCTACATCTCATCCCAATAGCAGCATCTCCATCACCACAGTCTCCTATCACCATGTTGGGCAAGAAGAGCGCCACCTATTGAATTAGCAACACCTCTCTCATCAGCAGCTGGATGGCACCTAGGGCGTCAAGTAGGAAGTCTGGTGCTTAGTTTGGGGGAGCTGAGAGAGTTGCACCATGAACTGCCAGTGCTGCAGTTAAATCAGAACATTTTATAGCCTCACAAGTTATCAGCCACAATTCTTGAACAACACAGTGTGCCCATGTGTATGATTCCTTCTCATTCAACCTGTACCAGTTAGTAATAGAGAACAGATCAAGCTGCAGAATAAAGCTCTGGAGATTAATCCTTCACCTCTCCCATATTCGGCTCTGATGGTTTTAGACTCAGGCCCATCTCTCATTAGTCCAGAATGTATTTATATACCTGCCTTTGGGGAACAGCAATGCTCAGTTGTCCTCAGATGTTCATGTGCCTGGGGAGAGGTTTCCAGTTACACAAATTTATTGCAGTGTGACACTTACAGATCTAATTTCTTGAGAGAGATAACTAGGTTCAGTACTTTCTGGCAAGGAGCTGAAATGTCAATGTGACAAGCTGATCGCTTACCGCACCATAACTTAATACATCCTGTGCATGTTTGGGAGGATGTTTTTGATGAACTAGCAACTTAAATTAGCAAGAAATTCTCAGCATGTGGATGGTCTTCTCATACGTCAGGTATCAGGATTCACCTTGAACTGGGAGATCATTCCATTGTCATGACTCCACTTGCTCGAGCATTGATTTATGTCTCAAAGGCTGGTGGCGCAAGGGGAGAAATAGACACAATTATTCAGGGAAAGATGACGCTCTCCAACAGACAAGATGGCACCATTAGCTCTCAAAAACGCACAACTACCTTCTAAACAGACCAGCAGAAAGATGGATGGCAAGTTCTGCGTTTGATGATTGGGGAAGTGGTGGGGGGGGGAAATCCCATATTATCCCAAGCCAAAAAATGAGTAGAACAATTTTGCCCCATTGGTGATGCTCCTGATTTCAGACACTTGGGCAAATATCTTCAGGAGCATGGAGCCAGCTTCGTGGCTTTCTGTACTCTTCAAGGCAAAGAACCCTGATAGGAGAACTAAGAGGATACTGTAATGATCAATTACAGCAGGGTCAAGCAGGATGGTTGATACGGGCTCATTCACTTTTGGCAACCACAGAAAAGCAGGACTAGATTTGGACCCAGTGATTTCTCAATCCTTATCCTGGCCTTATCCAACTGTAATCCGTTGCTGTTTACAAGGCTGCTGCTGGCTTCACTCTACCTCTAGAGATGTGAAACTGTTTACCGTTAGCAAACTGCTGATGGTCACAGCTTTTGTCCCATGTGCTTCTCATGTTGCTACCCCATAATCCAAATATAATCTTCTGTGATAGCCAAAAATGTGCCAAGATCTGGAAGTATTTTAAACAGGAGTCTCCTCCCAAAGGGCAGTATGCAATTCAACTTGGAGCTGGACTAGTTTGTCTCTTCCTGTTGCTGGCATTCAGGACTCAGAAAAAAACAATCCTTCTGGAGATGAGACAGAAACACAAACTCACAATCAGGAAGGTTAATTGCTAGTATTATTATTACCAAATCTGCACACAATGGTGAGAATCTACCCAGCACTTCACAAATTTAGATAAAGGTGCATTCCCCACTCTAATGAGTTTACAGTCTCAAGAAGATTTACTCTGACCAGAACAACCAAGATTCCATACAAAATTTTAGAAACTTTTTTGTCTAACTATTACACACACACACCCCCAGGCAGGTGAAATCTCTTTCTAAAGACATTCAGATACTACAGTGATAAGGGTCATGAATACCTTGATAGGTAGATAGATTAAAAAAGACTTATCCATTTCTTAGGCATGCGTATGGGTTTAGGACCACACTAAATTCTCATTGAACGTGTGGTCTACATAGAGGCATGATCATGTGTTCTTAGTATATCACTGAGCTCTTCTGGAGTGCTAATCCAAGCTCTGACATTGATTCCTTTTGTGGCCTCGAGAAAGTCACTTAGCTTCTCTACTTCATTTTCCCCATCTATCAGATGAATTTTGCCATTGAGTTCAATGGGGCCAGATTTCACCCTGGGCCACTGTTTCCTCCATTCACAAGAACATAACCAGTCCCACTCCATTATAAAATTTAAATGTGCCCACGGCATTGCTAGTGATGGGCTGCTGCTGACTAAGGGTAAATAAGGCTATAATTCTTTGGACTTTACCCTGACGAACATCTCCCCCTGACTGGACATACAGGTTGGATACAGAGCGGGGAGAACATGTCAATATTTCAAACCTCTTGGGGCCCACTGACATGGAAAAAGAAATTGATGCCAAAAACCTAATGTCCACCATTAAATATGAGATCAAGCTATTTTTGTTCTGCAGACCTCCAGTGTGAAAATGTATATATGTAGGTCTAAAAATAAATACAAGGTAACGCTATCGGCATTACTAAAAAATGCCATATAATATCTCCCCTGACCTGCTCACTTCAATCAATGGAGATATTTTTGGTTATCCATGGACTTCCTTTTTCAGCTTGCTTTAGTAACCAGTTCTCTCCACTCGCCACTCTGAGCAGGACCCATTCTGAACCATCGAAACCCTTCCAATTAATGCACCAAGACTCTTATATTGCAAAGGGGCATTTACAGTTTTAAAGGGATCCTGTTGAAATGGCAGCCACAAAATTTGATCTCCCTTTCTTTAGCCCTCCCCAGAATTATGTGTTTGCAAAGTCCACACGATGTTGTGTGAACTGAGAGGAACAACAAAGGGGCTTTCTCAGGGCAAATGTTTATTCCTCATCTCTCACCTCCAGCAGTGCTGTGAAGCAGGCCAGTGTTTATGAGCAAACTTATAATAACAAATCGGTGTACCAATCTATGGAGCCAGCAGAGAAGAGCGATCCCACATTACCATGCCAGAGAGCATGCAGAGGAGGTAGGGTGTAGCTGGTAAGGAAACGGGGTGAGTTGCAAGTTCCTGAGTGTTTTTCGTTTTTTTAATAAAACAGTAGTGAATATTATATATTTGTAAAATTGTGACAGGCAGCAGTGTCTGTTTAAGAGAAGGTAAGGCCTGGTCCAAAGCTCACTGGACAACATGCGAGTCTGAATATGGACTTTAGTGGGTTTTGGATGAGGCTCATAGTGATCAAGTCTGTGTAGCTCTGAATATTTGTGCTGAGGGAATACAGTTTAATGACCTGATGTGGTGCTAGCCGGAAAGACCCATCCCTATGACTATACTAGTGAACGTACAAGTACACTATGAATGATATACCTCCTGCATACACATGTGCACAACTGATCACAATTTTTAAGATTTCCTGATCCCGATTCCAAATCACATTCAGAGCCAGCATTGGTTCCTCAAGCACCTTTTGATCTGCTCTCCCTTTTCCTTACCACACAGTTTGTCCCGACTTCTGTTGGTGACATTGCCACTGGCCATGGGTGAGGTTCTGAGTCAGCTGGTGTGATGCAATTCCCTGGTCTCTGGGGCTAGACTCATTTGCAATCATGTCAGGAGGCTCTACCAAGGGGTGTGATAAACTCAGAGCTGTTAGGGCTTTTTTACAGGCCTGACACAAAACTCAGGGACATGAATGGAGTTTATTTCTTTGACTTCACTGGGCTTTGGCTCATCCACTATGAGCGCTAGTCCAGTGATCTTCAGATAATTTATCTGATAACAATGCCATTTTTATTTGATGAGCATAAGCTCTCCATTGGCTAAACAATAATGATTGAATAGTGTATTTCTTGAACAAAGTCCTGTTAGTTTCCTGTATTATTTATTTAAAGTATTTTTGTAGCCATGTCGGTCCCAGGATATGAGAAAGACAAGGTGGGTGAGGTAATATCTTTCATTGGCCCAACTTCTTTCGGTGAAAGAGACACGTTTTTGAGCTCCACACTGACCAAAAGTGCTCACTCTGTGGAGCTTGAAAGCTTGTTTCCTTCACCCATAGAAGTTGGTCCAAAAAAAAGATTACCTCCCCAACCTTGGCTTTCTAGTACATTACTTGACAACTACTTTAATCTAGTATTTGACCAGCTGTATTCTATAGCGCAACATTGGAGGGCTGCACAAGAGCTTGATGTGAAAGGGAAAATATATTTTAAATTATTTTTTAGCTAAAATGCTTATGCTTTTGTGCGATATTGACAGGTAAACAGATGTGTATGCACACTGGCATTTGGCACAGTATTATAACAGTGTATAAAAGTGTACAATCATTTTTTATTTAGTCTACAAGTATGTCTAAAAAAATATCAAGAACCAATTATTATTCTTTTTCAAGAGTGAAGCCAAAATTTTGTGAAGTGAAGCCAAATTCTGCTATTTTGGTCAGTTGATATTTATAACAGAATAAAAAAATATTTAAAAATAGTGCTCGACAATGGCAATCCCGTTCAAGTTATTGTGAAAAGTGTGTGTGTGTCTGAGCGAGAGAGAGAGAGAGAGAATACCGTAGCCTGAAGTAGTTGGCATCTAATGCCTCAAGCCTGCAATTGACAGCGGGCAGAGTCAGACACACTGCTATGCCCACACAGAACTCTGCTGATTTGAAAGGGGATCTGAACAACAATCTGCCCACATGCTGGCAATTGCAGGAACGGACGTTAAAGGTGGGAGAGCGGATGTGGGAAGCTGCAGAAGGTATTTAGTTACTCTACGCAACTTGGTTCATCAGACAGCAAAACATGGAGACGCTTTGGCAGGAGTTGGCTGCTTTCCCCTCCAGTGGACATTCGGGCACTATACGTATATTAAAGAGAGAAAGGATGGTTCACTGTGTGATGGGCAACATCCAATCTAGGCCATTCTGCGTTATACTGTAGAAGGGAAGATGAAAACAAAGCATGACACATTCGTTATTGGCTGAGAGACTCACAGATGCTACAGTGACAAGGGCCATAGAATCCAACAGAAAGCTCCATGTCCTTTACATGACTATTTATTGTGAACGTTGTTTTTTCAATAGCATTTGGCACAAAAAATGGCTCCTGCTCACCTTCCATCAAAGCCGATGGCAAAATCCCCACTGTCTTCCCTGAAAATCAGGCCCATAATGTTAAAATGAAAAAAGTTATCTCAGAAGCTTTAAAAGACACTGGAGGGATTTTAAGATGGTCTCTTTTTACTTCAGAAGCAAATAGACGATTTCTCTGGTGGTGCAAAGGGAGAATTATTTAAAAGCTGCTTTTAGGCAATGACCAGAAAATACAAAAAATGCAACTACCTGTTATGTCAGGTTTCATCTTCCAGATTAAAACTCGTTGTGTCAGCTTGTTTTCCTGGTTGGGTTTTTTTGAAAGCCAGCGTGAGAACTGTACATGGTCTGGGAAGGAAGGTGCAGGTTCTCTGAACTTCACAGCACCAGTGAGCAGCATTTGTCATTTTAGAGGGGTTATTTTAAATGCATTTAAATAAAATGCTTCTATCTGGGAACAGACGGGGCAGGAGGCTGGGTGGGGTCCAGATATCTGAAGACAGATTCTCCACCCCTCCACCCATCCCTACTTTCTGGCTGGGGACAGGAGGCGACTGTGCCCTGTGCAATGGAAGTGACATTTAGGGCGGCTTATCTAAGATTTTATTGTGGTAGCATCTGCTGGCCCCAGTCAAGGGCAGGATCTTCCTTTGTGCTAGGCACTGTGCAAACACATAGTAAGAACCTGGCCCCTGCCCCCAAAGAATGTACAAACAAACTACATGAGGAATAGGAAGGGAAACAGAGATATAGAGGGGGGAAGTGACTTCGCCATGGTCATACATCAGGTCAGTGGCAGAGCATGGATTCAACCCGAGGTCTCCTGACTCCCAATTTTGCCTCCAGATTCTCAGCTGCTACAGTTTGGCTCAGCTCTACTGGACTCACTGGAACTGCACAGACGTACACCAGGTGCGGAGCTGACCCCCAGTGTCTTAAATATATTGAGGAATTAAGTGGTGGGATTTTCAAAGCAGCTAAGGACCTTAGACACCCAAATCCTATTGAAAGTCGATGGGATCTGGCCACCTCCATTAGACTGCTTAGAAAACCCCAGCTGAAATGCAGATGTCGAGGGATGGCTATTCGGCACATGAATAGGTGACCAACTGTTTCTATAAAAGCTTATTTAGCGCTCACAGCTCTGTAACAGGTTAGACTCTCTTCATTAAGCTTTTAAAACAACTCTCTTTTTAATGAAAGGTTCTGCAACCAGGCCTAAATCCCGCCCTGAGCAAAGAGAATGGTCACATTCCTGCTGCCCAAGCAGGGGGAGGAG